>NC_031774.1:18767328-18902483 GCF_001522545.3 Parus major | reverse complement strand
CAGGTAGGGCCGGGCCGGGCAGCCGCGGGCCCCGGCGGAGGGAGGGAGGGAGGGAGGGAGCGGGGCTGTACGGGGGTGGCCCGGGCCCTCGGGAAGGTGCGGGGCTCCGCGGCCGCTGCTGAAGCGGGACGTGCGCGCTAACAGCGAGCCTCGCCCGCGGCAGTAGGGAACGGGCTGAGGCTGCGAACCGGAGGGCGCTGAGGAGCTCAGCCCCATCCTGCTGAGGCTGTCGGGCCGTACTTGGATGCCCAGGGCTCTGGTGGTGTGGGTCTCGCTGCATAAGCTGTGTCTCCTGGCTAAGAGGGGCCCTCCTGTGCTGTATGTAACGCTTTTCAAGCCGGCCCCTTCTCCTGCCTCCTGACAGCTGGTGTCTGCTTTGCACAACCTCACCAGGCACGTGGTGTTCCGCGGCTTGACCAGGGCAGAAGACATCCTCTGTCTCTTCCCAGAAAACTTCCACCAAAATCTGAAAAACCTCTTGACTAAGATAATCTTGGAGAATATGTAAGTGCTATCCGGCTGCCATTTGCTTTCAGCTGGAGAGTTAAGGTCTGGGTATGTGGTTGGATATATGGATTATGGATATATGGATATGGTCTCGTTTCTGTCAATTTTGTGTGCCTTGGGCATAATCACACAGGCTGGGATGACCAGAGTTGAACAGAACGTGTCACCTGAGTGGCCAATGAAACACAGCCATGGGCCCATAGAATTTTCCCATGACTTTTGAAATGGATGTGGGCTACATTCCCAATATGCAAAGCTCCTTTTATCTTAACAGCTGTGTGGTGAAAAAATGCTACTGGTAATGATAAAACTTAGAGTGCTAGATTTCAGCACTAGAAAATCAAAGTAGTATTCAGATATCCATCCACTTGTCACCGTGGCTCGGGTGCAGAGGCACTGTATGTGACAGCATATGTGAGGTGGTGGCAGGGGAGGGCAGTTCTGCTTTTACATGTCAGTGTTTGGAGCCCATTGCTTTGATAAAACCAGGGAGAAAGGTACGTGCTTTAAATGAGCTGCCCTTCCAGAAGAGCCCAGTTTGCCTGCTGGTGACCCTTCAGCTGGGGATAAGCCATGCTAAATGCTTACTTCTTTTTTTTTTTTTTTACTCAAAGCACTGTTGATACTGTTTTCTCCACTTTTTCACAGCTCTGCTTGGAGAAATGAAGCACAAGCCAGTCAGAGTAAGTAGTAATCTCGGGAATGACATTGTCTGCTAGGAAATAATGGATTATTTTATTATTGTGTCCATGAAATATCAGACATGCATTACACAGAGACCAGGGCAGTGGTGCAAGCCAGACATTCCAACAGATTGATCTGTGTTAATGTAAAAAAGTGAATGGTTTCCTGCCCCTCCCAAGCCACCAGGAATCAATCTTTGCAAATTAACATACAGGGCTAAACAGATGTATTTTGTGTTGTTGCAAATGCTGCCAAGCACTGGCCCTAACAGACTGTGAACTGGAATTTGTTCCAAAAGCAGAAGCAAGGCAGCCAGTTGTGCACTGCCCCCTGGAGCTCTGTGCAAGGAAGCAGCAGGAGCAGGGAGAGAGAGCCTTTCCCCAGACAGAAAAAAAAAATCAGTTAGACAATAAAGCACAGAGAGGAAGCAGCTTGAGAGTCTGTAGTCAGTAGGAAGGCTGGCAATCAAGCCCTGAGGAGGACACTAAGCATCTTACAATAGGCAGAATCCAGACAGGCTGCAATTGCCTACTGAGACAGCTCTTTCCTTAGCAGCCAAGTTAGACCTGTCTTTCTTTCCTTGTGTGGGCTCAAGAGGTCTCCAGCTCTGAGCTGTTGATGTCAGTACTGCACCTGTTAAATGGTTTCTGCTAGACTGTATGTAATTAGGATGATATTTGAAATATTTGTAAGGAATGTGAAGATTGCAGTTTGCCAGTATGCTTGCTGTGCTGCAGGATGCTTTGGTTCCCAGGCTGGGGAGTTTGAAATAACATGTTTTATACTGCTGGATTTTACAAGCTTTCCTGAGTGCTTTCTTACCAGTTTCAGAGCAGAGCAATAAGCATGCAGGTGCCAGAGCAGCTCATGATGAAACACTAGTTGCGTGTAGCAGGCAGCAAGGCAGGGCATAAAGATGTGGAGAAGATATCTTACTGCTCTCCTTCTCCCAGCTGCTTTGGGAATTTACCTCTGCTTCTTGCACTGAGCTGTCATTGCGTGTAATGATGGAAGAACCCTTTTTGCCCTTCCAGTGTTATGAGGAGGCCTTCAGAGACTGGCTTATTTCAGAGTAAAATGTTGGGAAACCACGTAGTGGCAACTAAACTTGTACACTCTGCAACTAAACTTGTACACTCATGCAGGAGAGGCCTGTGCATGGTGGTAGTCACAGGTTCCAGGGTCTGGTATCATCGTGTGCTGCTGAGCCTAACAGAGCTATTTCTTAACCCCCCCAGTCTCCCTGCCCCGGCTGGTGGACATGGACTGGAGGGTGGACATCAAGACATCATCAGACAGCATCGTAAGAATGGCAGTCCCTACCTGCCTGCTGCAGCTAAAGGTAATGGCAGTGGCTGTGAAGGACAGAAATAATGAAGTCCAACACCTGACTTGCCGGGCAAACCGGTTCTGGTGCTTGCCTCGTGCCTGGTGGGCCTTTTGACTTTCTCAGAGATGATACCTGGAATGCCACAGAGCATGGGAATGATGTCTCTGATAAAGCTCTCTTGCATGAAGTCTTGTGTGCATGAGGATGTGAGAAGTCACCATGTTTGTTCTTAGTCACCATTGTTTTCTACAGAAAAAAAGAAGATAAAGCCATCATTCTTTAATTCTAAGCACTCTGCCAGCATGTTTAGCTGACTTCATTAGTTGGGAAATTACTTGAGATTACTAATAACTTCCTTCACTGGCCACATCTGTTATTTGGGGAGTACACCTAACTTACTGCTTATGTTCTGCAGAGTTTTGGATTCTTCCCCCCCCCCACCCCCAGCCAATAAAAATCAGATGAGTGGGATTCAGAGGAGGAATTAAAATCTAATTTCTTTGTGTGAGATGGGGTTAAGTATCCTTTGTGGTATCTGCTGAGATGCTTTTGATACAGAAGTGGCTTCCAGCCACATAAATCTTCAAAATATACCAATACTCATGGCAGTAGATGCTCACTTGCACTCTGTCAATGTGAATGTACTTCACTAGTGAGGCAGACAGCTTAGAAAATATGCCATGGTTCTTCAGGATGGAGCTGGATTCCAAATTCAAACCATTTTGTTTAATCTGTGTCTTAAATGATGACATTTGTAGTGGCTCTGGAAAAACATATAATTTTTCATATGACTAACATCTTCATTCCTGTTTTAAGATTCAGGAAGATGCTGCCTTATGTGGAAATAATCCTGTTGTTTCTGCACTGACCATGGAACTGAGCAAAGAAACGCTGGACACCATGTTGGAAGGTCTGGGAAGGATTCGGGACCAGCTTTCTGCCGTTGCAAACAAATGAATGCTCAAGGGCATGGATTCCAGCAGCAGGGAAGGGAAGTATTCTCTACCTACAGCTGTCAGAAGTTGCAGCCTAGAGTAACATATTGCCTATTTCAGCAAAACAAAACTAAAGAGGTTTCTTTCTCGAATTAGTGAGATAGCTTTTGAAAAGCTAACACTCAGATATTCATTTGGTTGGATGCCAAAAAGTGGTTTCCTATTATGCTGTTGAACAAAAGCTGTTCACCGTTACAGAAGAGGATTTGAGAGCTCAGAGCCTGGCTTAATCACAAGGGTCATAACTGGAAACAGCAAATAGCTGCAGCCAATGAAGCAAGTTCTGTCTCTCCTGAAATGAGAATCTGAAAGGTACAAGCTGGGTAATGGGGTGCCTTCCAGAATTAGAAAAGGATGGTGCTTCTCTCTGGAATGTGCATGTACTGAGGTGCCTGCTGGATGTAGCACTCTCCCCCTCTCAATGAAGCACAGCCATGCTGCAGATTGTTATTACAGGATAATGCGTTGAAATAGGGCAATTATGCCACAACACATTCCCTTCTGATCAGCTTCACAGCACCATTTGCAAAATGACTCTTCTGAACATCTTTAGCAGGAACTAATTTCCTCATTCTGTTTGAAAAGAAGAGAAGGGGTTCAGGTAATTCATGTTTGGGGCTTATTGGACTCTAGCTTTGCCTTTGCTGCACAAAAGCCAGACTGGGAGAATAAAGAACTAAAGGTTATTTTCTGTGCTGTATGAAACCCCTCTGTGGCAATACGTGCCTATGCTTTTCCAAAGTGTTTCTGTAAATCTTCATTTAATTAAAGAATGAACTGCTAATTGATTTTGTGAATCCTTTTCAGTCTAGAAGAGATGTTGTCCTGGGTTACCAGCCTCTTTGTGATGGTGCCAAGTTTCTAGGCTGGTTTAATGGATGTTCATGTTTGTTGCTGAAGAAGGATCTTTTGTTTCCTATTCAAATTGATTCATGTTTTAAACTTCCTTCTCTTCATTGTAATACAGTTTCAGGACACCTTTTTCCATGGGCACCACCTCTGTTCAATATTAGAGGTGATGACCCTGACCTAGAAGTTTATAAATATATGTGCATTGAGAGTTTGGAGGAGTTAAATGCAGAAAATCAACAAAATTCAGATTCTTCTTTCTGATGAGCTTCTATAGAAGTCTGTATCCAAATGTGTTTATGGCAAAATCCAGTCTTTCCTACAGCACTGGGCTCTCCTTCAGGACACAAAACATTGTTTGTTGTGTTTGGAAACATGAAGTCATTCAAGAGGTGTGCATAAACTACAAGAACTTTGTTAATTTTATGTGCACCCCCCAAAGTGCAGGCCAGAGTATAAGTGCAAGTGAAGGCTGTGCCTTTAGAAGGTAATGATGAAATGCAGCTCATGCACCAAGACCAACTGTGTGGCAAGGCTCTTGTTAATGTCTTGAGCAAAGAGTGTAATGCTTAGTACATTTCATGTTTAATAGGGACATCTCAAATGGAGGAGATGGATATTTAAGAGTATGTTCTGTAAGATTCAAGCTGTGAAAAACATCTCTCAGAGTACTTCAGCATGAGGAAGTTTCATTGCCTTTGCAGCCTAGCCTTAAGGAAAAATAACAAATAGTTGATATAGTGGTGTTTTAGAAGGTGAGAATCACTGAGGAGGTGAATAATGCAGGATGAGGTACTGTAAAAGAGCTGAGGAAGTCAAAACACAGAGGAAATCCTTGAGGTAAATACTGAAGTTATAGTCAAAATGTAGGGTCCAATACAATGAAGAACTGATAGTTGTTCTCATGTAAAACAATTACACAATTATAGAATAGTTGTAAAGAAAAGAAAGACTTAAAACTGAAAGGGCTTTTCCGGTGGCAGAGTGGAGCTTTCTGCAGGTAGCTAAAAGTTGCTTGTGGAGCCTTAATAAAAAGGAGTGTGCCCACTGGACCAGAGACATGCCAAACAAATGGTGACTTTTCAGGGGTAGATCTCAAGTCATTCTGCAAGAAGACACTGGTATTTTTTAGCCCAATATTTAGGTTGCTGTGAGAGCTTGCCTTCAAATCTTTGCCTAAATTATTGGGTAATGTATTGTGGACTCTTATCTCCTTAGCCAGAAGAGCTGAGACTGCTCAGAAAAAGGTACATAAAACAAGGGAAGCTGACTAGGACTGTCATTACCCAGACAGCAGGAGAACTTCACATTAAAGTCCTTTTTATGAAGAAAGAGAATAAATTGCCTTCTACTGCAGGCAGTCATATGTGATCTTTTTCACAAAATTATTGCTCTCTTAAAATGAGTTAGATTTTCATCCTCCCTCCACCTACTGCTGCTATTTGGTAGGGCTAGCCTAAGAGATGATGTATTCATTCTCTGTTACCAGTTTGTTACTGTGCCAACACTGTCCTCTTTTGCTTACTTCTTTCTTGCCTTTCCATTTTTCCCCTCCTATTAAACTAGCAGTAAAATCTCTTTCCACTTTTGATGACTAAGCCTTGTAAGCTCTATATTCTGTGCCTTTCCTAATTGCAGTGGCCATTCTTCACTTAACAGTTTGCATCTCCCTTGAATGGGGTCATCACCACAAGTGTTTCTGGAGGATTGTCCAAGGACATTACTGAAGAATGAACTGTCATAGTATGTGAATCACCTGAATGAACTCCTGCCAGGAAACCACAAGCCTTCATTGTGAAGTGGAGCTTAAAAGTTCCATCCTCATTCCACTATTTGAGAAATACAAAATTCATTTTCTACATGTGCACTTGGTAATGGTGCTAATTCAGTTACAGTAAACAAAACAGTGATAAATGTATTTGTAAAATACAATGTGCAAGTTAAATTCAAATTGTAATTTCACAATCGGACACTGTTGAATCTGACCGTGTCAGAGTGTTGAAAAGCATTAAAAACATTAAAGCCTACTTTTGTATTATTCAAAACAATACAAACAATGCTTTCTTGTATTGCAAGAAAATGTGCACTTTAGGTTGTTCAGACTAAAAATTGTGAAGATGTGATTGAGAGTAAGAAAAGCTTAGCAAGAAAATGTCTTTAAGATTCCTAGCTTCTACTTCAATTACTGATCATTAAACAGTAGTTTAAAACAGTAGAATACTTCCTAAGACTCATGATGGCTTGGTAAGGTATAATAATTACTCTGTATTTAAGTTTTGAGCTTAATATATGAAATTTATATACTCAAGCTCTTCCAAAACTACCATGTATACGAAGTTTTTGCTTTGTTTATAACTGAGGTCTTACTGTTTCACTTCAAACAAGTTATTTTGTTACTAGTAATCTGTGGAATTGTTTTGACCCAAGTTAAAAATGTTAGTTTCTGGGTTTTTTGCTCTCTAATTTTCACTGGATATAATGAAGTTTCTTTAACAATATAGATGGGACCGCCTGCCCAGATCAGGACTGAAAAAGGCATTTTGGGATCAAGAGACCAATCTGGGATAGGTCTCTTGTTAAATGAACATCTCTCAAAAACCAAAATAGTCCACCTTAATCTCAGTTTTTGGCACTAGGAGCAACATACCTAGTGGTGTAATTTCCTCAGCTGCTTTATAACTATGGTTATTCTGAGTCATTATAACCCCTACAGAAGTAGCAGTTTAATACATTTACCACTCTTTTTTATATACCCTTAAAAGAGTCATCTCATTAGGATGTAGAGTCACAGCAGCACTTGAAGTTGAGGAATCCCACCTCCCCAGACTCTTTTTATAACATTTTGACCCCTTAGTCAGAAATTTCAGTGCATGACACAGTAATTACACAAACTGTTATGTATTTTTCCCCCTGTCTGCACAAATGTTGTGCAGGTAGTTGCTGATTTTTTGCTCTTCATTAATATCAGAGATTAATAATGCTTGTGACACTTGGGCCTGCCTTATTAACTGACTTCTCCAAGGTATAACTTGGTTAACATTATGTGATTTAGTCTCCAGTTTCACTGCACCAACACAGCCCTGTGTCATTACAATGCAGGACCTTGCCTTACCCACCATCGATACATGCTCGTCCTGCCCAGTGTTTCCATCTGCTCTCACGATTCACATTCATCTGGCCCCTGTTTGAAGGCAGCTGCACTACCATCACCAGTGAATTAAACCTCACAAACTACAGCAGGGACACGCTTATAGCAAGGCTGATGACAATGTGCTAAAGGTCTTAAATTTTCCAGTTACACTCAAAAAATCAAAGGTGTCCAATAGAAGCCTCAGTGTAAGAATCAGTGGCCAAACAGCCCTTGTATGTGTTGCTTGATGCTTTATAAACCTCTTTTCTGGACTTCTTAGTGCCTATGGGTCTTGGCACTGACAATGCTGCTGCTGCTGTACCTATGAAATACGTGAATTACTGACACAGTACACCCAGCTGTGACAATTCCCTGGTGTATGTTACTGACTAGCACAGGAAGAAGAGGGACCACAGCAGGGTCACTGCAAGCTCACAAGCTTCCTAAGCTTTCTGCATCATTGGCCTTTAGGAAAGGATGAATCACAGAGTATCCTAAGTTGGAAGTGACCCATATGGGTCATGGAGTCCAACTTCTGACCCTGCACAGGACAGCTCCAACAATCCCACTATGTGCTTGACAGCATTGTCCAAACATTCCTTCAACTCTGTCAGGCTGGTGCTGTGGCCACTTCCCTGGGGAGTCTGTTCCAGTGCTCAGCCACCCTCTGGGAAATAAACTTTTCCAAATAACCAGGCTAAAACAGAGAACAAGAAAATGAGCCTATATTTACAGTCCTCCTAGTTTACTAAAACACTCAAGCCTAAATGTCACTGAGAGAATTTAACATAACCACTTCGCTGAGTATTTCCAGCCTTCTAAACTGGTACTGCCTGGCCTGGCTGGGCTCGGCTCGGAACAGCACCTGTGACCATCTCCCGTCCACAGGCTGGGCACGCGTGAATGAAAGGAGAGAGAATCAAAGGATGCCACAACAAAAGAAACATTCCTGAAAACGCGACTTCTTTTTCCCCAGGAGATGGCGAGCTCGGTCTCCCGTTTCTCTTCCCTCCTGAGTTTCTCGGCAGGACACAGCAGTCCGGGCTGTCCTCCTCCGAATCTGGGAGCGAATCAATGACTGCCAGACTCCAAACCAGAACGGGGATATTATTCACTGCTCAGCAAAAGGTCTCCCAGCTGCTCCCAGAGTTGCGGGTTGAGGCAGCTGAGCACATTTTAGGGGAAGCTGGCAGGGATGGAAGTACCAGATGGTTCTCTGGACTGTGCCAGTCATTTTAAACACCAAGGAGGAACTCTCCTTTTTGCCAGGTTGGATGCATAATCCTCCAGGGAGAGCTTAGGCACTTAAAAGGGTATGAACAGTGTTGCATTTAAAGGGATGCAGACAACTTTGAATGTTTCCAAACTGGCCTCTCTCAGACAGTGTGAGTCTTGCATAGATTTGTCTTTAAATAGTTGTGAGCACTGTAAAAATCACATCTGGAGAAGGAAGATGGGTGGAGGGAGAGTTCCTTCTTTCCCAAGCATGTCAGAAAACAATTTAAACCAGTGCACGAAGCACAATGGCATCCCGAGCAATGTATATACAAATTCTCTTGTTGCTTTTCCACTCACTTTTGCTGCTGCTGTTAATACAAGGCCTGGGATGAAAGCATTCCCTCCCCTCGCTGACCTTCCTGCACCCCCTGCTCCCAGGAGACATCCTCTTGCCAGTCTGGGAGGGGAAGTGCTAATGCACACTAGCAACACTGACACACCACACAGTGCTGTCAAATATGCAAAGTAAACACACAGAACAGAGGCAGTGAAATAGCACCCTGCTTTCATCCTTACTCTCTCCTAGTCACCGTTCTTGTACAGGCAGCTTTGGAACAATAGTAGGTACGGCGTTTTCTCCCCCCCTTTAAGGAAGACACAATTTGTCAAGTTGACAGCATCCCTTTATGCTGATGAGATAGTGAGGGTTGAGTGCCAACTAGCAGAAGAAATATAATAGCATCCATCAGAGCTGTTAGCTAGAGCTGGCCAGTGCTTTTGTTTGTAATTTAGAGGGCTATAACTCAGCCTTGCAAATAAGATGCAGGAAGAACTCTAAACTGAAAATCTGGACTTTAGTTTCCTAGCAAAAAAAAGAAAAAAACAAAAAACAAAAACAAAAAACAAAAAAAAAATCAGGTTTGCTTTGGCATTCTGCACTGTGCTGAAAAGAAGCGATAAGAAATGGATGAGATGACTGCAGCGTACCAATGCTTTACACTGAGACTGGAAATGCTGATTTCTTCACAACTGTATCAGTGACTGTAGGTCCAGGGTGTTCAAACACACTTTCTGTATCAGTAAGTCTTGAGGCAAATGGCATCTTCACTTCCAAACAAACCACTGTACAGGTCAGCAAGGCTCCCCAAGTTGTATCTCTACTCCACACAGTGGCAGGGCTCAAACCACATAAAGCTCACTGCAGATTTATGACCAGAATCAGTAAGTTACCCACTGTCTGAAGCATTCTGGTTCCTTAGTACTTGGTGGCATTTAGGTATTGGGGCCTCATTCCCAAGCCTGTTTCTGCATTTATCTTTTTTTTATGCCTACACAGAGACATGACCCTTACTTTTGAATGTTATTTTTTTTTCCAAACTACTGTCAGCCAGTATTATTCCATGCTCTATTAAGCCAGTACAGTAGAAAGTATAGATAGTTTGAACTGGATCTCAATAGACAACTGATAGGCTTTTGTGTCTGATGACAAATAAATAATCAGAAGGTCAGAGTGAAATCAAAGAAATACAAAGCATGTCCTTAGTGCACTTTTTTTCCACTCTGAAAAGAACGGCATGAAAGTGTACTTGGCCATCTGTGTCTCGAGATGTTTTGCTTTTCTTGGGCACAGACGGTAAACTTCAAACATCACTATAACTCCCATCTACCACATAAGCCCTGTAAGCAATCTTATTTACAATTTCTAGCCATTGCTTTGCAGTGACCTCATTTCTCCCTTTGGTGCTGTCTTGGAAGTTCTGGCTAATATTAAAGGCACTGAAATAGA
This sequence comes from Parus major, assembly GCF_001522545.3. Lineage (NCBI taxonomy): Eukaryota > Metazoa > Chordata > Aves > Passeriformes > Paridae > Parus > Parus major. The sequence goes on along the minus strand of NC_031774.1, from coordinate 18,891,984 downwards.
CACATTCAACACTCCCTTGTGAGTGTGGTAACATAGTTCGCAATAAAGCAAAAACCTTTTAAACAAAATGAAAGCTGGCCACATTTTCACCTTGTCCTTAGGCAAGTAAAAAATAAAAACCCTTTCCTATGCTTTCAAAACAATAAAAGAGCTAAGCAAGAAATCTGACAGAGGTGAACCTTCATTCCACCTTGTGGCTTGCACAACACCTCTCCAGACTGCACAATCTCTGAGGTAGAGACTTTGTCTTCACAGCCCCATACAGGAGGCTGACTCTGCCAGTGGTACTCCAACAGTGACACCAAGGATTCTGTCCCCTGGTGTTAATGCATCACCAAAATAATGTAGTTATTTCAGGATCTGATTTCCAGCTGCCTGACACAGCAGCGATCTTATCTTTTCCTAGATAAATAAGGCTGATCTATGCACTCTAATGGGTGGATTGTGTCACCACTGGCAGCTCTCAGAGAAATGGTCCAATTTTCAGAGGTGTGGAATACTTTGGAACTTCAGATACTTCTGATATACTTCTGATAACCCTCCCTCTGAGCCCATGTAATCTGCAGTGTCAGAAGGGATCTCAGTACAATTTCCCCCAAGAGAAGCAACTGTCATGGTGTTTTTGGTTAAAATTTCTTCTTCCTCTACAGTTCCATTTCCTTTTATCATTCTTTATCATACAGATTGTCATTCTCCATTCCAGAGCAGATTACACTCTGACAGTGAAAGAACACCATCCTATTTCAAAAATTCAATAATAAATTAAAAACACCAAAATTAAAAAATAAAATAAATTACACAGACTGTCCTTTGTTGAAATGGTGAAGAGAGCTATGAAGCCTTCTAGTAACTGAAAATGAACTTGACTTTCAGGTGATGAAATTCAATTAATTACTATTTCTCTAGAGAGGGGGAAAAACCTTTGGGAGCAATCTCTGCATACAAAATCAGCATTCTGGTCATTAATGATATTTATTCTTACATAGAGGCAGCTTACTCACATGAGCAGTGCTCTGGGGAAGGAGTACCCTTTAGCACAGGGCTGTTCTAACAGCAGGCACTGGTACAGCTCTGGACCACAGCCTGGTTTGGCTGAGAGCTCTGCATGCCCTACAAGAAATCAAACTTTTCACAGCTCCTTGGCTGCAGACACAAACAGGGCCCAGGAGCAGCTGCAGCTCTCCAGGCTCAACAGCATGTCCAGCCCTGGGTAGTGGGACTGAGTTTGGCTTTTCCAGCAGACCTGGAGGCCTTGATGTCACCTCTGGGACCACAGTAAAACTTGAGCAGGCAGCCCAGGTGGGGTGAGGCCCAGAGACACACACCTCTGAGCCGAGTGATTGTGTCTGCAGTGCCTCTGAACACTTTGCCTCTGACTCCTGCCTAGCAGGTAAAAAGCTACATTACACCTGTTTTGGTGGTGATAGAATAATTAACTGATCCACCTGGTATTAAGCCTCTTGCAGTGTGTAGGTAAAGGAACCTACACATGTACTGAGCATTTTGCCAAGACAAAGACGTCGATACTGGAGTATTGTGTTCCCTACGACAGCGAAGCCTGAAATGATTTTCTGCTGCCTACAAAGAAAGGAGTGTTTTGCAGAATTTCTCTCAACTTCCTCAGGAATACAGTACCACACAGCTTTGAAAATACAACAGGGTTCAACTCCTGGACCTAAATCACTATCACAACGCTCTTCAAAGGAATCACATCCTGCTGGGCTTTACAGCCGATTGCAACTCTTCACCTCTCTCTGACCCACTTTAACAATGTGTCCTTCTACCTCATTCATATGAAAGGCTGCAGCAGGAAGCTATGAATAAAGGCCACAGTGAAAGACCAGCCCATCTGTTTGTTTAGGAAGAACCCCCTTTGCTTTGTCTCAGACCTTCCATGTAAATCAGCCACTATCCAGACGATTTCCCTGCCTATCCCCCTTCCTTTCTCCACCTCTCCAGTAGCGTCATATCCCTAGCCTGGGCTCTCCTTTCATGAAGCTGTGACTGGGCAGATGAATGGGCACAGAAAGTAAATTCCATGTGTTTGAAGTCCCCACTGTATGAAGCCCATGTGCATGCAGAGTGGGGAAGGGATTATGGCACTTCTGCATGAACCAAGCCTGGAAGAGTCTCATCCATTCACTGACATTAATTCCATTTTCACATCTCAGGTCCCTTTTGCCTAGGGTGCTTTGTTGTTTGTTTTTTTTGTTTTAAATGCTGATTTCCAGGCACTTACTATAAGATATGGTACAGAATACATATGCCCTGGGAGGCAGTGGAGCCTCAGCAGGCCTTTAGGAGGTGTGCAGAGCCTGCAGATACCAGGGATGTCTCATGGGTGGAGTGATGACGTATTGCTCAAATAAACCTGAGATGAAGCAGATGCAGGGAACAGTGAAGGGGCCTTCAGCTATCCTAAGTGAAATAGAAATACAGATTTATTGTTCTGAAATCAACAAGGGACTTCATCATTGCCATTTATTGCCTTATTAACTCACTTTTATTATAGCATTTATGATATTTGGACATTCCACACCTGACAGAGAAATGCCTGCAATGAGTTAGTTATATTCAGGTGTTGTCCTTTATTTGGGCTGACCTACAAAGAACTTTATGGGTCTGTTAGTTTCCCCTTGAGATCTATTGTATGTCAACTACCACAGAAGATGCTTTATAATTATAAACCAGCCCCTTAACCAGTGTTTTTGACTCTCTTCCTCCTCTCACCCCACAGGAGCCCTCCACCACGAGTTCTCTGAATCACCAAAAGGATCCCTTGTCCCCAGAGTCCCCGCAGTGCCTTTGCATGACCACACAGTCTGACTGTGCTTCTGGAAACAAAGGCAAACCCAAGCCAGCTCCACAGATTCTCCCTCCTTACCTCCAGCTGTTTTTCATGCTGTGGTAGCACCTTCCTGTCCATTTTGGAGCACTATCTGGAGGGCAGCTGTGCTGTGAGGACACAGGGCTGGGCTGTCTGGTGTTAATTAATCTGTGACAGGACTGCAGGCAGCACAGGGCTCTGTATCCAGGTGGGTGCTGTTAGGAAGTCAATGACAGCATCAATACTGCTCCAGCAACTACAGCTTCCCTTTTTTATTTGGTGCATTACAGGGAAAAAAAGAAAAGAAAGTGAGAGAGAGTGATGCAGGGAGGGGAAGGATCAATTGTGACCTGCTCTTTGTGAGCAACCAGACTGAAAATGTTCCCCAGTCAGCCTGGTGATGAGAAATGGCAGGCTGAGACTGACCCACACCGTGGGCCTATTTTAACACACATGACCTGACTACTAACTAACCTAACTCTGGTTGGACTTAGCAAAGCCTTGGACTTAGAAGAACAATACCTATATTCAGCTGAAAAAATAATTTATGTTAAAAATACATCTACTAATTCTGGCCTGAAAGGTCAGATTCCCAAGCCATGCCATGTTTGGAGTATGCAGTGAATGCACCTGGTCCTGCTGATTTCAGTGCTGAGTTCAGTCAGCTGTTCAGTGAGCCAGACCCAGCACAGCAGCAGGGAGCAGTTTGGAAGGGAGATTTAAGAACAGACAGTGCTCTAAACAGACAATTGTCAGCCAGTATTTAGAGTTTAGCAGTCAGCAAGCAGAAAGCCTCCAAATAAGAGAATTAACTGCTGCTTAAGGACTTTGTGCTCTATCTGCTAGCTGACAACCAAATTTGTGCTGAATCTGATGCAGCAAACTTTAATCCTGCTGTGTTATCAATACTGTGTATTTCCAGATTTAAACACTCCCAGTAGATAAAATGCCCTTGAAAACTCACTGTCTCTTTAACTCCCAACACTTTGTTTGAAAACATAATCCTAAATATGTCATTAACCAATGGCCACAACACCCTTCATCCACTCCAAAATCCTCTTCTATTTGATATCTACCACATTATCACCATCCACTGAAGCAGGCCCAGAAGTGCTGTTGAGAGACTCTGTGCAACACTGCTGAAGTCAAATGACAGATCGCCCTAAAACTACACATCCTGACATTCAAGGAGATAACTAAAGCAGAAATACTTCAGGAAAGGCAGTCTTCCAGAAGAGAAAAAAGATGACAAGGTACAGTAAAGACATTGTCACATGCCCTTACCTGATCACAAACTGAGACTGGTTGTAAATGAATCCCCAGAGAGTAATTGCATTTTATGGTTTTAAGCTCATGCAAATCTCAGGGTTCAGCCACACACTCAGCCCATCACCTTTTAATGTCATTGCACATCAGCTGAACCATGCTAACTCGCTGTGCCTTCTGCTCCCAGTGCCTGAGAGCACACAGAGCTGCACTGACCTAAACTGCAGCCATGGGCAGGTCAGCACCCTTCACCTAGGACAGGTCAGGTTGGAAATGCTGAGTTAAGGCCATATTGCATCCTCTTCTGAATGGATGGGACTAATCTGTCTCATCCTGTGCTTGAAATGTGGTTTAAAGGTTTAAATGTGTTTTGCAGTGCAGGAAGGAGGCCTAAAACGATGAGATATGCCATGAGATCCATAGCGAAAGGATTTCCAACAGATATGCTGAGGATTATGTGGTGAGGGGATTATGTTGGCAGGACAGTGGGCATGATGGCCTGTTGATTGATCATCAGGTGGGAGGGCCCTTATCTCTGGGACTAGTGGAAGGGGGAGTGACACACCAACACATCAGGGCTGTTCTATCCTTGCACAAACCCCAGACTGTGTAATCACTCTCTTTGCAATTCTCCATATCCCCCACACATAAGATGCCTGCCTCCCCCCTCCCATTTATGATGGCAATAACAGGATATTCTGACAACAGTTTCACCTCCACTGTTGCCAGAAGTATAAATGGGCATTTGAAATCCTCAGTGGCAGAGGATGAGAATACAATCCTACCTTACAGACAGATCATCTAGCTCCTCTCTCCTCCCCAAAGCAGGGAGCCTCTTTTATCAGATTTTGCCTCTGACTGCATCAGAGTATACTCAGGAACACTTGTACATAGTGATCTCCATTTGTATTTTGCAGGTCTGGTGAATTTATCACAAGCAATCTCACAGTAATCTGTAACCTGCAGCTCCAAGAAACTGCACTATTTGTGCATCAGTGATAGTGAAGGTGACCAGACTAACAGCGTGACCCACAGGATTTGTGCATCTGGGATCTTACTAAATGCAACCAGACTTACCAGAAATTAAGCCCAGCCACACCCAGGCCCTCTGATCTCTGAGGACCAATTGGAAAGCAGGGGGGTTAATTTTCTGCCAGATTTCTATATTTTTAACATAACAGCTGGAAGAGGATTCACAGGAAATGGACCCACTCAAGCATCCCGTCACCTGCTTTGCAAGTTTTCTGAACATACCCCCTGAATTTACCTTTGCAACCCGTGCCTGCTCCAATGGCCAGCTTGGCTCAGAGCTCTGCAGTGCTCAAGAGAAGAAGAAATGGAGTGTAATTCTGCAGTGTGAGCCACCAAGCTCCCTGTTGTAACTGAGACTCCCTGAGCAATCTCTTCAGTGATGAGTCAGAGATGTGGCTCACATGCCAACACTTCCCCTTGCACACTCTGTCCCGCTCGGAAGATTTGCAGCTCTGTGAGCCTCCTCTACAGCTCTTGCCTTGCAGACAGGCAGCAGCCTGGAATGATAATTGGGGATCATAACCTCAGCAAGCAGATCCCCATGGCTTTCGTCTCTGGCTGTTGTGCCTTCAGCATTATCAGGAGTCAGAGAAAATCAGATGTGATGGCATCAGCACTTAGGGCAAGAAAGGGCAGGGAACACAGAAGAGTTTTTAGTAATTTGGAATGGGAAGGTTGGTGTTTGGTATTTAGATAATGAGGCTACCAATTTCAAGATAAATTCTCATGGGTTGCCAAAGGCCTCTAATTAATTCCAACTCTCCCCTTTTTCCCATCAGCCTATTTTCCCATCTGCTCCTTCACCCAAATGTAGTTTCCATTGTTTGGGAACCCTGGTGGGGAGGCTGGGGGTGGGAGATTGGTCCCCTTATGCCACTCCTGCAGATAGGGACAGCATCCAAACTCAGCAGTACAGGGGGCTTTGTTGTAAATAAGAGTTTGAAACGACCACTTCCAGCTTTGAATATAAATTAATTTTATGGTACTGAGCAAAGCAATGTTTGGGCATGATCTTGGATTCACAGCTAAATAAGACTGACCACAGCCAACATCAGCAAGGAAGCAGAAGATTCACAGCTGCTTATGACACGATCAGCAGGATGAGGTGATGCTGGGATTTTCAGCTCTGCCTGCAAGAGCTCCCACCAGTCAGATGGATAAACAGGATCTGATAGTCCAAACAGCATGTCTTTCCCTCCTCTGAATTGCTCATTTGTAAGTACTCAACAGTGAAAGGGTTAACTTGGGGAGAGTCCCTCGATACCTATGTGATGGATATATCAAGTGACCCCTCTGGTCAAACATGTTCACTCAGACCAGAGCCTGCTTCCTCATTAGCAACAATAAATTCAAAGCAGATGGAAAAACTGCTCTATTCTCTGATCCAGCTTTCAAAGCCCTTTGATTTCAGAATCCCTTGGCTGCTCTTTGACTTTTCTTGCCTGTCAAGTTCCCTAGAAAGATTGATGGGAGAAGGATATCAGTGCAAATTCTGGTTCTGGTCATCTCTCCTGTCAAATTTCCCACATCTGACCATGTTAATTGCTTCTCTCTCCTCTTTTGGTGTAAAGGCCGTCTGGTTTTTCCCTATCCTTTCTCCATCAGCAGGTTATTGCAACGCTTTGAAAGGGTCAGTGGTTAACCCTTTACTATGGCTGCATTACTTCTCCCATACACTGTTGCCTGCATCTCATCAGGCCAAGCTAGGAACTGCCCAAGGCTAGGAAATGTTTCTTTAGAGACCATGCTCTGGTTTTTTCCACACCTCTGGCTGAAAGCCATGAAATAAGTGGATATCTGGAAAGGAGAGCAAGGTAGCAACCTAAGCACTGATGTGTGAAGGCTCCACAGCAAGTGTAACACCAGGACAGGATCAATGACTGAGCAGTGGTCAGAGCCATACCACAGCTCACAAGGAGCGTGGCAGGCGGGTGCTGAAGAGTGACTTGGGCAGAAGGCACTTGCAGGACCCTGAGGACTCTCCCTCAGCTGGCACAAGACATTTCCTGCAGTCCAACCCATGCCTTGCTGCCTTTTTCACAAAGATATTTTTTCCAGTTCCCAGCCTGGATGTGATTTTTCAGTCAATTGCTTCTCATCCCACCCAGGTGGGATAAAGGGACCCTCTCTCCCCTTCTTGCAGCCACTGAGGTCTCCTCTCAGCTCCTGAGGCTGCTTGAGAGGGCCCTGTGAAATGAGCAGGCACCGACATACTGAATTCCTCAAGGTCACCTCGGGGAGCAGTCCTGACCTTGACACCTCACCATCCTTCTGGAGGCTCAGAGCCATCTGCCTTCCCCTGGCCCTCCTGCCTCACTGAAGTCCCCTGAGCAATGATTACCCCTAAGAAAAGGAGTCATTTCCACAGACAGAAACAATGGGGAGCCCCAGTGGTAGGGTCTTCCCTCCTTCCCTCTCTGCCCTCAAAGCTCACTTGGCCAAGGCAACGCAGACCGGTGAGGCCTGGCAGGCACCCCGAGCACCAGCCCAGTCCCACTGCAGAGGGAAACCAGCTCTGCCAGTTAAAACAGCTGCTATATTTTAACACACCACTGATAACATAACTGATAACATTCTAGTGATAACACTGATAATATTTTAACACACCACATTGATAAGCAAACTCCTGTTTCCCCATGGGTCTGTGATCTTGGCCACAGAGGTTTGTGGTCCCTGTTCCCCACTCTCCTCCTGGGCACTGCAGATGTTGCTCCTCACCTGCAATCCAGCTCCGGAGTCATTTGCCATCAGAGGCTATGAAGAAACACTTCTGAAAACTGGGCAGATCCCAGCCATCCTGGAGATGTCCTGTCAGGCCCTGGCTCTTCAGGAAGACCATAGAAAAGTTTGCCTAAGCAAGGCAAACTGAAATGAGATTAAGAAGCAGTGGCATTGCACAGAAATCTCTAGGAAAGTATAACAAATCCAACCTCAAATCACATTAGTCTGAGGTTTTGACCTTGGCTGCTGGCCCAAGAGTCTTCCAAAGTACAGCAAAATTCACTTTTCAACACCACTGGGATGACTCCCTACTCCTTGCAGAAAGATAGCAACGCACAGAGCTAGAACTAGGGAATGGCTGGTGGGATGCTTCGGCCATCAGAGCGCGTGGCAGGCAGTGAACACAGGAGGAAAACTGAGACATTTCTTTTGCTAAAAGCAGCTCTCTAGGCACTGTCAGCAGGACTGAGCTTATGATGCCCAGACCAGCAAAAAGCTGATTCCAAGTAATGAAAAACAACCATGTACTGATCAGGTTTTTGATTAGACACTTACTTATAGTCAGTGTTTGATAATCCACCTTCTGTCCTCAAAACTCTTGTGGGCAATGTATGTTTTTACACATCCTGTAGTAACACAGAGCTGTGCTAGTGGAATACTGAACATCCACAAACTGCTACATTTTGGAATACATAATGCACTTCTAAATCCCTCAGATGCTTTCAAAGATCTCTCCACCATCATGCCTTTAAGCTGAAGCATTGTACACAATTCAGATGTTGAAAGAGCAGCCAGGATCCAGGGGTCCTGTCCTGACTCCTGAGCAAGCCTTGTGCTCAGGCTGTTTCACCTTTCCCTGCCGATGAGGTACACCAGGGTAAAAGCAGGATCATAATTTCCTGCTAGCTTACACACAGAAGCTGAAAAGCTTTTGTTCTCTGTAAAAGACTGTATAATAGCCTGCATAAGGATTTTGAGGCAGGACTGACTGAAGGATGTTTCAGTTTCTCTCCAGAGAGACAGGAGTGGGCGCACGCATACAGAACTGATGTGTGTCTGCATGAGAGGAATCTGCTCTTGCTTAAGTTACATATTTATTATTCACTAATCTAGTAAAAGGTACAAAGTGACACTAAAGTTTGTCTCTGAGACTGAGCAGCTGCCACAGTTGTTTTGGAGTAGCAACAAGCCAGGCCATCAGGGTACCCACAGCCCCTACTTGTTTCTGCTGCGGGAGATATGATCATTACAATTTTAATAATCAGACAGAAGGAAGCCAGAGGGAACCAGAGAACTTGCCATATAGCAAGGGAAGGTGCAAGATGATGCTCAAAGACTGCAAAACTGTTGTTTGATGATTATGGAGAGACTGAAGGTTGTTTTGCCTTCCTTCTCCTTTCAGGCTGCAACTGCAGACACAGTAGAAACAAAGAAGCATTTTGTTCACAGCAAAAAAACCTCAGCCAAGCAAACAAAACTGATTTCTACTTCAGCAGGCTGGAAGAGAGAAAGTTTTGGCTCTGTGTTAATGAGGCTGCTGCGGAGATTTGGGTCAACAGAAGAGCACAGTTAATTTTTACTGAAAATATTGGAACATCAGACACTGAAATATCAAAGCTTTGGAGATGTGTGTGGCTTGGATGTTGATTTATTTGTCACCTCCATGCAGTCAGTGCAGATGAGGTAGGGGTTACTCTGCAGTTAAGTATACCACATTCCTTTTCTCCCAGCTTTGGTAGCTGGGCCCAAAAGAAGGTGTCACCTTCCCTCTTCCCATCCTAAGAGACTTCACCTTAGTTTGAACAAATGACTTCCAACTTCCCTAAGTGTTCAACACCTAGGTAACTTCTTCCAGTGCCATGGTAGGGGACAACAAAGCAGGCTGTAATGAACTAGGACAGGGGATACAGGCGTAAAGGGAAGATACTCCATTGCTTCAGCACCAGAAGACTTTGGGAAGAGCAGAAATAAAATCAGTTTAGGGTTTTTCCTCAACCTGCAGTCTTCAGACAGATTTCACTACCTATTTTTACTTTGAACTTGAAATAAGTAAATTACTTGGTTTTGTCATTCCCTCTCCTCACAGCAGCTTATAAAGCCTAAGTCATCATGTTTGCAAAGCAGTCAGCAATTCCCAGGGAGAAAGCACCAATGAAAGGCCAGCGAGCAGCCTCAGCCAGTGCTGTCATGAAGCACAAGGAGTCCAGACACGGGGCAGAGGCAGCAGAAAGAGGGGAGTGATAAAGCAACTAGCCCAAGGGCCATCTTCCCCAGCCCCTTCCCCAACTGAGGGATGCTCAGCTTGTCACGATACAGTTTAATATTCAGAAGGTCACAGTTTCAACTTTTGCCTCAGGCCTTCCAGACTCCTTGGCACAGCATTTCAAATTACATTAGTTTGGGAGAGAGGCAAACAAAAAAAGTTGGTTTTCTCCCAGGCACTGCTTAAAATAGAAAGCAAACAAATGTCATTGCTGACATGCACAGCCCTGGAGACAGCAGTGAGATGCACAGACACAGACAGATGCCTGCAACTGGCCTCAGTGCTTGATCAAGACTACAGTTCTTTAACTATCATCCCAACATTTTCTGCATAAAAAATGTTTATTCCTATCAGATTATGTAAGATAATTAGACAGCTTTCCATTCACATGCTGGACCTATTGGTGAACTATAAGAATTCTGTGGTGGTTTGCTCTCGGTTTTCCACCACTTTCTTTTCCACAGTCTCCTGTGCAATTTGTTCTGTCTGGCTGTTTCAAAGCACATCTTTATGATGTCCTTTTAGTCTATTCAAATCACCATCTGTTTGTTTCATTAGCAGTCTCATTTGGGGGGGTGGGGTGTGTTGAGGAGGTCATTCAACATTTCAAAATTAAAAGCTTGGAACTAATATTCTTCAACTAGAAAATGATAAAGTGCTTCTTTTTGGCATTGTCCAGAAGCTTGTCGAAAAGCAGCACGGTGCCAATTTCTTGATACTTTCCCCTTTTCTTTTAACTTAACTGAAAATCACTGCTTTACTTGCAGACTAAAGACTAAATGCTTTACACAGTTCAAGGAGAGGTTGCTAAATAATCAGGCTAATACTCCACAGGTCTACTTATTTATCTGAGCACACAGCTCTCAGAAAAGAAATGTGATGTTACTGGACACAATCCCAGTCCCCCCAGAACCACCAGCTCCTTCTACCCTGCTTTCAGTGGGGTCATATCCAGCTGAGAGTGCTCTAGGCCTGCAGTTCATGGGCCAGCACCATGTTTGATTGACGAGAGAGCTGCCACACAGCTTATCTAGAGAAATGCACAACGCCGAAACATAAGCAGGCATAAAGAGGGAAGCGTTTGTCACCCACAGCGCCGGTGTCATAGGAGAGACAAAGGATCATTTTTCACGTCTCTACCAGGGAGTGCAAGCTTGTTGGGACATGATGGCAACTCATTGATCTTGGAAAAAAATCTGAGTAATTTCTTGGTGAACCAGAGGGGGTGCAACAAATTCAGCTTCATGTCTTCATGCCCGCCTTGTTCTGTAGCACAGGATGAAAAACAAGCCCTGCCGGAGAAGGAAAAGGAGACTACTGCATTGCATTTGATTATATTGCCTTGTGTTTGATTTTTGGGTGATGCAGGCAGGCTGCAAGGGGAAAAGGAAGATCAGGCAGAGTAGAAACATGAAGGGTCACACAGTGATTTGTTTATTCACTGAGTCATTAACTCAGCAGTAACCATCTGAGATGTTTTATTGGTTTAGAACCCAGCTTTGAAAGGTTCTTCCTTAAGTTGTGACTCCTAGACTCACCAGACTACAGCCAAAGCTATTAATTTCCCACTGGAAAAAACAAGACATTTGAAAAACACAAACACATCATAACTAATGCACCGCTCATCTGTCTGAATGCAGAGTACTGCTTACAGAGAAGTACACTACCCCTTGCACGGGATGAAAATACGGCTGCATTTAGGATGAGTGGTGCCTCAGATGCCAGGCATGTCTCAAGCTACCAAGCCTTCACCAGAGTGCTGCTAGGGAGAGGCTTTCCCAACCTGCCACTTCAGAAGAGGCATGCTTAGTTGCTTCTTCCCACTGGCTGCCTAAGACAGGCGAGCAGAGACCCAAGCAGCTGGTCAAGCCACAACAGTGCAGCCAGCCCTCCATGCTGGCAAGCTCTGAGACAAAATTATAGAAATAGTTTCAGCAATAGTTCAGCCAGCTGGACCAGGGCAGTGAGTGTCCCCTGTACTCGGCACTGTGTGTGAGGACACACCTCAGGTTCTGTGTCCAGTTCTGGGCCCCTCACTACGGGAAAGACACTGAGGTGTTGGAGCGTGTCCAGAGAAGGGCAATGGAGAAGGCTCTGGAGCACAAGTCCCGTGAGGAGCAGCTGAGAGAGCTGGGGGTGTTCAGCCTGGGGAAAAGGAGGTCAAGGCAGACCTTATCACTCTACAACTGCCTGGAAGGAGGTTGTAGCCAGGTGGGGGTTGGTTTCTTGGGGAGGTTTAGACTGGATATTAGGGGAATGTTGGGCTGTGAAAATGTCCTGTAAAAGCTCAGAAGGTACTTTAATTACATTTCATCAGCAGGGCACTGTAAAGCAGTAACAAGAGCTGAAGAGAAAGCAAGGGCAGAAGGCAGCCTTCAGACCTGAGCATGCACAGGAGCACCAGACCTTCGCCAAAGGGACATGTAACACCACGCTGACAGAAGAGATCTAACCACAGGCAAAAAAATTCCAAAATTCTTTAGGGTATCTTAATAAACTCTTAGACTAAACAGAGATAAGGGCACACACAGATCCTCTGGCATTTTCCTAACAGCAGATAGTGGTGAGGGGAAGCCTCCCCACAGCCTATGGGATCCTTCATAGATGACTTGATGGTGTGAAGTCAGACACTTGCCAAAGACAACAGCACAAACCTGTTTCCAGATGACAGTTCATGTTCTTATACCCCCTTCCCCTTCATTTCCTTCCCTTTGCCTTCATACCTCTCACAGTCCATTTGGTAAAGATTATCCGTGCTGCTTCTGTTTAAGGAGATCCTTGGATCCCATAATGTGGTTTAAGGACTTGCAGACAGACTTAGTCCTGGGGCTGCCACAGAGGTTCAGCTATTGTCCTGACACTGTGAGAGGGCTGAAGTTCAAGCATATCTAGCAATCCAAGATCTCTCCTCACATGGATCCTGAAACCATTGGCTACAGGTGATTGCAGAATACCAGATCAGACTGCACCCACTGAAATAAGTGCCTCTTTCTTCAAAGGAATGGGAAACCCTCGGGAGTGCCTGTGCAGGCATGCCCTGTAACAGCCCTGGAGCTGCTGGTGCTACCAGCGCACCATGCAGCAGTATAACTTCTGCTTACAATGGGGTGGTAAGGCTCATTACCCAGCAGCTGAAGGGAGGCCCACCCCAACACAGTGGTATTGCCTTCAGCTCTCACCTGACCTGGGATTTCACCATGCACTGGGGCATATACACACACCCCCAGGGAAAAAACCAAGAGCAGGGGCTGCCCTGTTTGGGCTAGCTGGCAGCAATGCTATTAGCACCCCAACTCCCTGTCTGCCTTTTCCTTCCCAGCCAGAGCCTCATCCTCTTAGGGTTTTGCATTTGGTCCTCTGTCTTGGTGTCACACCACACCTTCCCCTTACAGCCCAGAGCAGCTCAAAGCCTATCCCGCTGAGCACAGCAAGTGCTTCCCTACCTGCACCTGGCCTGTGCTGGGAACAGCTCCTCTGCTTACTTCATCAGATTAACACAAAACATGCTATCAGCACATTGGCAGGCTCTTAATATCTTTGCTGGCAGGCTTTAATGGCCTCAGGTCTTCTAAGGCATTTCATTCATCTGGTGACTGTCAGGCTGCGGGAGCACCAGGGTGCTCTCCCCCCACATCCCCTTCCTCAAAGCAGAGATAAGAGCACAGCTATTTTAAAAGCAGGAGGTGAGATGAAAGCACTCACTTCTGTTAGGACGCTGCTGCCATTCCATAATTAACTTCACCTAAATTTTCAAAGGAAGGAAAAAAAAACATCCAAAAATCATTTTGAATCACTCTCTCGCCCACATTAGCAATCTCATTCTTGATGTCAATATCAAGAAAAGAAAGTGGGGACTTTTATTTTTTTTAATAATATTACCCTTCAAAGCACTATCTTGAGCTAATTTTTCAAATGCCAGCATGAAAGGCAGCCAGGTCGCACTCTTCTCTCTGTAGTTCCTTGTATCTCTTTGGGCTACCTATAAACTCGGGGTCAAAATGACATTTCTCCCTCCCACCTCCTCCCCCTCCTTTCCCCAGTTCCATAAAGCAGAAAATGTTGGTGCCAGCCACCTGACAAAGTGTTCTTTCTGGGCCAGTAGTACCTGTGGCCTCCCCTCCACACACTGTAATTCCAGTGTGCATCTTTAAACCAGCATTATTTACAGCAGCCCATTTCCAGTACGCTCCCCCAGCTCCCTTCTGGAGTCCCACATATTCGTTAAGCTACAACCTTCCTTTGTGGAAACCTACAGAAATACCTGCTCTGGGTTAAGACCCAGCCTGGAATCTTATTCTAGAGCAAAATCCTCCTGTGTGAAGAGCTATACAGAGTAACTGTTTCAATGAGTCTGAAGGGCTAACAAATACCTAGAAGATAGAAGAAAATAAGGAATTATGAATATACACATTTGTTCATTTTTTTTGATCACTACAAGAATTTTTTGCAAGAAGAATTTAAAGCAGTTACCTGCATGTCCAGACTTACCTCTTCTTTTTTTCCCCCTCCTTAAATCTGCAAAGGATCTTCTGTTAAATGGAATGGATAAGACACTATCCAGTGGTCAGGAAGCTGGATCTTGGAAGATGCAGGTTCTGTTATTCCTGAAACTCATTTTAATGTCTCTCCCTATCTCAGGTGTCCCTACTAAAAACAGTGCAAATCTTCCTTCCATCCCTGCAATGGATAAAAATGGAGAGAGTGGTTAGCTGCTTGAGAAACATGATGTAAACAAAGCAGCCAAACGATTTCCACATAACTTCCTGAAGGAAGCTGATAATTGGTCTAGAATGATTTTCACGTATTTCAGGTATCAGATACTAGACAGACTAACTCACACTATCAAACCTGAAACAACCATTGGTTTTTCCTGTGAGTGCTGCACTTGCAGCTCCACTCAGTGTCACAGTGAAGAAACTGCTAACCCTGACCTGCAGCCAGCTCCTAGATTGGCCCTGCTGATGAAGATCTGCTCCAGCTTTCAGATTCACAGGATTGCTTTTTTTTTTTTTTTTTCCCTGTAGAAGCCCAGGTACAATTTTATTTTATGTAATTCTTGTCTTAACCAGCATATCTAGCATGACACCTTGCAAGTGGATATGTAAGCCAGCTCCTTTATTTCTGAAGCAAAGCACTCTCCAAATTCACTTCAGGTAATTCATTGGTTCTGCTAAGTCCTCTGCTCTGCACAGATTGCCAAGGGAGAACAATAAATACAGCAGCAGATGCACGGAGAATTTTTGCTCTTGACTATGCATCATATTTGAGTAAACAGAAATTAGCAAAAGAGCAGCCAACTATCAACCATACTTCCTTAGTCTGCAAATTCACTTATTGTGCAGCACTTAAATATTTCTTATTCAGGTACAAGAGCTGGAACACATAAGAAATCTCCAAAGCAGTTATGTATATGCATATACATTAAACAGCCAACCTCACTGTCCTCCCCTTACCCCACACCTCTACAAGATATCTCTGCTTTAGGTGCAGCACTGGGTGGGGAGCATTTGGAGCATTTTCTGAAATAACTCTGTCACAAACAAATGAGAAGAAAAATCTACTCTGTCAAACACATCGTACTTCATCACTGTGCCACAACAGGACTCCCATCTGTCAAGGAAATAGCAGGTGTTCTAAATAAATGTAAGAGACTCAGATTCATTTCGTCAAATTGATGCTGCCAGGGTGCTCCTGGAGAAGAGAAAGGTTTGGGTGAAGCTGAGCTGTTACTGCTGTTGCTCCTACACAGGTGAAGGTTATTGTACATTTGTGCTGAAAAATGACAGTGGTTTAAATCTGAAGGAGTTACAGGCTGTGGTCTCAAATAGTGAGAGATGAAAGGTTTTACCTCAGGGTAACTGAGAGGAAATAACCTTAGGTAAGAAGAGACTTGGATAAAAATGAAAAGCCACCTGTACAGTGGCTGTTGGGAAGCATATAGGAAGTGATGGTCCCAAATCAATTCTCAGTGAATGGGGGTCTTCTGCACAGTATCCAGCATCAATGCAACTGCACCTACTGAAACACTTTGTCCTCAGAAATGCTAAGGATCAAATCAGCCCCAAAACTGCTTTACCTCTTCTCTTCCCCACAGTAAGGCTGCAAGGAATATTACTGGGATTTTGGGGAGCAGAGAATCATGCTTCAATTTATCTACTCACAGTATGTTTGGCAGATAAACAGAAAAGTTAATTCCCTAGAGAGATCCATCCAGTACTTTTCCAAAGTGCTTTATGCAATATGCATACCCTCAACTTTGCTTTGAAAAGCAAAGAAGAGCTGTGAATTTCCACATGAAGATGTCTTTGCTTCAATTAATAACAACACATCATTTTGGACTACAGCTCCCCAAACAGTGAAAAGCTGCTTAGTTCTCTCTCCAACAGATAACTGAGGCTGACTGATTAACAGACTGCTTGCAAACCAGCAAGACAAGATGTTGCACTCAGAATTCACTGCTGCCTATTTAATTTTTAAGGTGTAAAAATTAGGATCTTTAAACAAATCAAAGCAGAGAGAATAAAAAAAGCTTAATTAGGGAGCTTAGCTGGAGAGTATGGTATTTATTATCAACATTTCTCAAGCACAGCTCTTGCTGTGATGTGACTGAATGAGCCAGCCCTGAGACCCCAGCATTCCCTCTCCTGCAGAGAGCCCTTTGTGGCAGCCTCAACAGCTTCATCTCCCTTGTGCTGCTGGCGTGAATTCTGGATCCACAGCTATTTGGGGGCAGTTTGCCAGCACCAAACAAAGATTTCTATCTGAGAATCTGAGTCAGGCCATGTGATTTAATTAATGAGGATAACAATAAAACTGGCATGCCTTTGTGAAGGTAGCAAGTGGAGAAGAATCATGGAAGTGGGATATGTCAACTTCTGTATACTTATAGAGATTCAACTATTTAGACATAACATTTGAATTTGTTCTCCTTAGTCTGGGAAAATAACTTTATAACATTGAAGTACTTCTTACAGTAATCCTTTGAGTGACAGGACTTTGACAAGAAGTGGGTCTGGATGGTTCCCCTGATAGTGGTGGTGCCTGCATGAGGCATCTGTTGGGGGCAGAGTCCTGACTCGGGACCGCAGCCACACACGCTGCCTCACAGAGCATCTGCACTTGGATCCGGCTCACGCATCCGGCACGTGGATCACAGACCTGCGGATAACCAGGGACACTGCTGGCAGCCTGAGTGCTGGGGAAGTGGCAGGCAGAAAGGGGGAGGTAGAAGCTAATGCTGACAGCCCTTTAGCTCTGTTGGTAAATCCATTTACAGCAGCCAGCACAGAGCACCAAGCTCTGCTGTGGCCTCTACAGCTTTGCAACAAAGCAGACAAAACAAAACTGGTTCAGACGCCTCGTCTTTGATAGCACAAACAGGACAGCAAAATGAGATATTAACAATTTTCATTTGTATAAATATGGAGACACACAGATCAGTAGATTTTTATACACATAGGTACATGTGAGTTTCCAATATGACTTTGTTTAAAAAATATATTTAAAACCCACAAAGAGTTAACAAAACTTAACATGGAATGCAAAAGAAGTTGTAAGAAGCCTCATGCAGGAGGCTATAAAACTAGAACAACCGTGACTTTATGAGACAGGGAACATGCTCACTTGTGAACAGTATTAAAACACCAATTTTATTCAGGAATACAGAATACATTTTTGAAGATTTCCAGTTTACAAAAGTTTAAGACAAGGCTGGCTTTCAACATACAACCTCCCTTAAAGCATTTAAGTAACTTCTCCATTTCAAGTTGACAAAACCCCTCAAATAAGAAAAAGACAAATGAAGGCCACAGTCCTGTACTGGGATACATTCAGGCAGAATCCAGCACAGTATTGAAATTCTTCCTGCAGTCCATATTTTAGTCCATGGGTGTAATATAACCTTGAGTTAATAAAAAAAATACTGCAGATCCAGTAAGAACTGCAAGAAAAGCCCTTGACTTACTATTTTAGTTCCAGGCATTATATGCAAAGTAGCTTCCAATAAGCAACAGTTAAAAACAGTATTTCTCATTTGAACACCACATTAAAAAAACTGCGTTAATTTTTTTTCTTCATTTATACAATTTTAAATATTCATTAAAAATCAGAATCAGTGTCCCTCCATCCTTTTTATCATTAATAGTTTTCCTTATCTACTAAAAC
Source organism: Parus major (assembly GCF_001522545.3). Classification (NCBI taxonomy): domain Eukaryota; kingdom Metazoa; phylum Chordata; class Aves; order Passeriformes; family Paridae; genus Parus; species Parus major. Next base: position 18,873,712 of record NC_031774.1, on the reverse strand, counting down.
CATTTGTCTTTGCTAAGATGTCTAAAAGTAAAGAGCACAAGATTAACAAGCTGCAGCATTAATTAAAGTGAGAGTCATCTCTTTCCTCCACTTAGTTTCTAAATCTATCACAAGGGCCCTATTAGCTGTATCAAAGTGAAGTGGTGTAAATAAAACTTATTTGGCTTAAAAGCAGAGGAGGAAGGAATGCAGAGTTATTTAAAACTTGCAATGCAGTCAGTGTTTTTGTATATGTCACTGCAGACAAGAGCCAAGAAAATTATTCACAGGCTTTTTTAAAAAGCATTACTGTCACTTTTCCATTTGCAATACCACAGAGGTAAACGGTAATTTGCCTTACAAGGAACTTCAGATTACTATCAAGCACAATCACTAATGGCTTCATTTTAAATACACAGCACTCTGATTTCAGCCTTGAAGCTCCTGAATTTTGTTTATTTTTAAATGACCTTCTTTCCAACATGCCTTCATTTACCTCAAGTAGTCAATCCTTCAAATTCTTTTGTTCAAATATATTAATAACTGCACCGACAACTACTCAATACAGTGGTTATCATTCAGTACAGATGTGGAAACAGAATTTGGCTCTTCAAGAAAACTTGAATTGGATTTTACTTTTGTAAGAATGAATCTTTGAAATAATATCCATTTGTTTTAATATTAAGTAGAAAGGAAAGCTCTTGGATGACTAACATCAAACTAAAAGGTTAAGAACAATTGCAAATAATAGTATGATCAATTCCAATTTTAGCTGCTACTGAGAAGAAACCCTATCACGTGGTATTGGATGAACATTTAACTTCAGCCATACAAGCTGCAGGATTTTCAATGAAATATTTAATTTCATCAGCACATTTCCAAAAGATTCCACTGAATAATGCAGCGTAATGCTGTATTAACACACTAGAAGTGACACATCATAAACAATTTCTGTGTGATACTACAGCAATTTCCAAAGAAACCAGCCTGGCAAACCTGTTCTACAAACCAGAAAATTGGAGTAAGATGAGTCACTCCAAGTTTTAGAGCACCTTTTTGGAACAAGATACTGAACTGCTGCAGTCCTCAAAGTTCAGTGGTCCTCACAAGTAACAATGAAGAGGAAGACAAGACTTGTTGCTCTTTTTGGATCTCTAGAAAATGATATGTAACAACACCCAGAAATGCAGGTAACAGCTTTTCCAATCAACACTCAAACAGAAAGGCACCATCTCCTTTTAAGTTGTGTTCTCAAAAACTAGAAGATTCCTATACAAAGATAAATACACCCTTAGCTAGAAGGGAAAACATCACACCATTAAGAATGTTTTTTCCTTTTTTTTTTTGTAAAGTCCAAATGGATTATCTTAATGCAAAAGTTACATTAATATATACATCCTGAAAGAGTATCTTTTTAATATATATATATATATATGTACATATATGACAGTGACTGACACAGAAGACAGAAGAAACAGGCTATATTCACTCTTTTCCTACCTCTTAGCAATGCAAGGCAATGTTTTTCAGATGCCATAGGCACACAGTATTTGGGCTGCACACCCTCTGGTGTCATGGAATACACATGGTGAAATGCAATCCCCTGTGGAAGGCTTGTTTGAGGAATACTGGGCACAAAGATTTTGTTTCAATAACACAGCTTAAGGCGACTTTAAAGAGATACCTAATTACAATGAAACTACTGCAAACTCTTCACTGGTATGTTTTCAAGACCAATATAAAGTTTCTAAAACTGCAACAGAAAACCATTAAGGTTAATTCTGATACAGCATAACACAGCTCTCTTACAGAGGCCAAACAGAACTTTAATGGAAGGCAAGAAGGGCAGCAGGGTCCAGTGATCACAGGAGATGTCCCTGCACCCACCTGTACTATTAACTCATTCACGTACCTGAGTCTGATCCACCTGTAAAATAAGGAAGAGCTGTCTGCTCTGTGCAATGACAACAGTCTGCCTATGACCTTGGTCAGTCAGTAATAAAGCTAAATCCTGCTTTGTGCAGGACAGCACAATTACATTGCTCGAGTTCTCAGCAAGGATGAAATCTGACCCACTCTTGTACTTTGCAAGGACCTAGGAGCATCTTCACCAATGCACTTCACCACAGGCTGCCTAAGCCTGTAATGAAAGCTGCCCTTAATCTGCTTCCAAAGTCAGCCCAGCCCATCAGCATTAGAGTTCTCCAGGACACCCCACCATGTCCTCAGTCCTGGATTGACCTGTGCTTGGAAATTTATCTGGTCCCTCCCTCTTGCATATCATGGCAATAGACTCCAGAGCTGGAAATAAAAGAAAAAAAAAGCCAACCCAAAAAACAATACCCTAACCCCCTCCCAAGAATTTCAGGTGCGTTCATGAGAACTGAGACTGAACTTGAGTTGTTCCCTTACCTACACTCCAAATTCTTGGGTTCTGAGCATATAATCTTCGGGCAAAAGAATCTACCTTACAAAGATGGGGCGGAAGAAAGCAGAAGGTGTGGGAAGTCAGCTTCACTTCCTTTAAACAGCAAGGTCTGTTTAATGACACTGTTCTTCTACATAGAAAGAGTGGGAAATGTGAGACAGACAAATATTAATAAATTTTCAGGGCAAATTTCCCCCCAGACAAGAGGAAGACAATGCTGAGCACAAGAATGGCACTGCAGTGGCATTTAAATTCACAGCTTCTTCCCTCTTGCCACTCTAAATACCTTTACCTTGGAGGTGATCTCACATGGTGATTCAACAAGGTGCACTGAAACCCATTTGACAGGAGACCATTACAAGACTTAGAACAGAACAGACCTAAATAATTCTGGTTTTCTGCAGAAGTTAGAATTTCAACCAAATGAATGTGAGTAATGCAAACTCTGTGAAAAGCAATGAGTTTATAAAAAATAAAACTGTGACAGTTTATAGAGTTCTTGTGGTGTAGCAGAACTAAGCCCAAGTGATAACTATGTACATATCTACACACAGGATTACACATTTGTATCCATGCATGTACACAATACATGCTGTAGATGGGATGCCAAGCCCAACACCTTTCACTGCATGACCTGCGCTCAGGTATTTTATAAACATAACAAACTACTCATTGACATTAAAGCTTTCTGTGATGGGTATTTGCCTCACACCAGTTTTGGTGTTGAAGATTTTGCTGGAACAATTTTGGGGTTTGTTTTGTTATTTAGTTGTGGGGTTTTTTTAAGAGAGAACACATAGAGTAATGTTATGTTATACAGGAAAAGAAACTCTGTTCTTGCTCTGTTGTTTCTGAGAAGCTTCAGTGCCTCTGTACTCAGCCTCCACTTTGACAGACAAGCCAACCTTTGTGTGCTTCTGAGACAACCCATGCAAATTTGGCCTAGATACTGGCATCTGGGAACAAAAAACCTTGCTTGGTTAGAGTTGTTGCATCCTCACAAACTTAAACCTCCTTCACAGGCCACGCAGAGATGGGTCAAGTGGGAGATCTTCTGCAGTTTGGGCTCTGCCAGGCGGCTGGCATTGGGGACCAGACCTCCAAGCAGAATGACTGCCTCTCATGTGCTTCAGTGACCACCAGCTGGCACCAGACAGTAAGAAGAAACAGCTCCCACGTGGACAGGATGGAAGGCAGTCTGAAAACAAGAGTCCTTCTGGCAGAGTTTTCGCGTGCAACTTCTGTAACTATTATACACACACATATATACATTCATATACAGTAAGCAATCCAATAAATACATCACATCAGGTCTTTTGACAAAGCACTGATGTTTCTCTTACTTGTCTGAACCAGAACTTGCTCACAGAAATACTGTGGAGAGCTGATGTGACTCTAGGTTTAGCTCTTCTTGCTCTGCCTTTGATGAGCCAAAAATGTTGACTTCATATATTAACTCAGTGTGAATTCAAAGCAAGTCAGCATTCAGGCACATGTGCCCCTGAAACCTATTAGCCACAGCAGAATAACCCACACAGACACAGTAAATGCCGTCTGGCTGTGCCAACTGGAGCAGTTACACTTCTCTTTCAGCAATGTGGCTGACCAGAGGATCACTCTGATCTACTGTCCTCTCCAGAAGAGTTCTGTTCAGCCCATCCATGCTGCCATGGACATCTCTTGTCCAGCTGTCAGATGTGCCCACAGGACTTTCTGCCAGGGGGGTGTCTGTGCTGGCCAAGCTTCCTGACCGAGAGCGGTAAGGAGGAAGGTCTGGCTGATTAGGGGATTCAGATTCGGAACAATAAGGTGGTGGAGGAAGGTCAAACCAAGGTGGTCTGCTGTAAAACACACAACAGAGTAAGAAGTTACTGAAAACAGTGGGACAGAGGATAGTACATAGTATTCCAATGATAAAAAAAACAAACAGTATAGCTTTTCAGTTATGACACATATCAAGAGATCTCAGACCTGCTCACATTATTCAGGTAATTTCAAAATATCCACACCACCACTGGGAAGCAAGGTTTCTGGCCAAGGGGCAACACAGTAATTGCAACCTATTTAACAATCAACACAGAGTTAGATGGCTATAGACTTCCAACAAAGCTGGCTCAAACACAGCTGTGCAAGAGGTAGAAAGCTTTTCTGTTTAACATTTACACCAGAGAAAACACTAAAACAAGTAACATTAAGTGGTGGATTTACACCTATAGATGATGACTGAACTCTCTATAGAACTGACTGAAAGCTCCAAGGAAACCTCCACTAAGTGACAGAAGTTAATGGCTTACAGTCTACAAATAAGTAACAAACTGAATTCTCCACACTGACAAACCACTTTGGCTGTCATGAGATCACATGCAGAGCAACTGTTAAGTAGGCACAGGCAAGATGAGAACTGCATTCAGGGAAACTTCTGTGGTTCTGATAGCAAGCAAGTGTTGAGCAGATTGATAACAGGCCCTGGGAGCAATTAGCTCCCAAACTGCTGATGGTTTTATCAGCTCAGGTGAGAAGTGATTACAATCTGGACACCTGCTCATTTAGTTGTCCTTAATAATGTAAAGTTATCATTATTATGAAAGGCAACATTAAGACAAGGGACCTGCAGTAGGGCATAGGAATTTACTATTATTCTTAAATCCCACAATTTGTACTAAAAAAAACCAACAGGGTGATAGTGAACAATCGGAATTGCTGAAGTTTGTACCATAACCTTTTTATACAGAGGGAATGTCTGCTTACAAGTTTTGTTTGGAAACACTTTACAGACAGAGGTGAAAACGAAGGTTAATTATCTACAAATAAAACCAGTGTCATAATTACATAACTACAAAAGCATCATAAACAAGCCACACCCACACCAAATTTCAAAGCACTTTCAGCTATTTAAATTAAGAGTTTTTTCCATTCCAGAGTTCTGTTCTTTTCTTCTCTTGGTAAAAGGTAAAGCAGTGCAGAGCAGAAGAATGACACAACTTCTTTATACAAGAATTGAAGAACACTCTCACCTTTATGCACTTATCATAAATGAAGAGGGCTGTATTTTTTCAGTGCTATGACCTACAACTTAGCTGGGTTTTTTTGGTGAAACTCCAAATTCAATTTTCACATTTTGATTCCAGACTGGCACAGTCTATCACTACTAGACAAGTGATACATTCTCCTGCCATTCTCAAAATCTTACTACCAACATGTGCTAGGAGAACATGACTTGAGTTTGTACCAGTAAAGGGACCTGAGGACCATGAATTTTTCATATATGGAAGGAGCTCAGGTTTACTGAAAATTGACCCTGTGCAGGTGACAGAAGCGCAGCACTGGGGTCCTGTCAAAAGCAGCAGTGAGTGAGGAGCAGCAGCACAGATGAGCAGAGCTGCAATCAGCAGAGGGAAGCTTTGCTGAGCGCAGAATCAGCTCCCATACATACCTTTGGTCCAGCACGGCCTCTGAATAGGAGGGCGGGGAGTCCAGGTCCCCTGGCCTGTGGTAGGGCTGGCTGGCCACGTACTGGATGCCGTTGTTGACGTTGTAGGTGACGCTGCAGTGGTGCGGGTGGTCGAGGACCACCAGGCGGGACAGCAGCACGGGGTGCTGCAGGCGATGCACCGGCAGTGTCATCAGATTGTTGCGCTTGCGCTGGTGGTGCAGCACTAAGGCCAGGAAGGCCACCACGAGGACGAAAATGACGGAGCTGCCGATGATGGCGTAGGTGATACTCGGGTAGTAAAGCAGCTGATTTTCGGAGGTCACGTAATCTTGGCCGCTCCCTACCTCTGCAAGACAAAAGGAAAAGGAATCCTGAGATTGGTTTCAATACAAAACTGCTTTTGGCCTACGCTGTGTTTTCTGCTAACATGCTGTGTGACAAAAGAGAGTTTTTCTTTTTCCTTCAGACTGTGAAAAATGAGCTTATTAAAAGCACATGCATGTAAATTGGAGACTGGCAGAGTATCCCTCAGTCCATCCTCACCCGCAGTAGTGCCAGCACACAAACTACTAGGGAGAGACAAGCTGAGGAAGAATACACACTGTAGTAGGAAGCATGAGCATTATCATAGGAGTATCTCTCCCACCCCTACCTAACAGTCATAGCTTTTGTTTCCAGAGGTGAGACACCCAGTTCCAAGCCATAACCACAATACTTTGGCTGCACCTGGCAAAGCTCACCAGAATCAGAGATATAGAAGGTGCAACACTTACTCTTTTTTTACCTTTTTTTTTTTTTTTAACTTTGTATTTCCCTGACACCATTTAAGCCTCATGTTCACAAGGTCATGCAGCCATTGAGAAATATGTTTTTGGGCAGGAATTTCTCTTTCTGTGCAGCCTATAATTCCTTATAGCCTCAAACAGGCTATTCTGGCATTCATCTACCTCAAGAAAAATATGAAGCTGAGTAAAAACCAAACCAAACCAAACAAACAGAGCCCCAAATCCACACAATTACAAGAGCATGATCCATCCAAATTCTAAATTTCCTACTGCAGAGGGCTGGCATAGTAACTGTTAGCATATGATTTTCCTTTATTTTCCTTAACAAGCAAAAAAAAACCTTTCAGTCATTCAGAAGTGCAACAGAGCCACTAACATATTTTTGTAACAACAGACAATGAAATGACTATGCCCAGCATAATGGAAGACCTTGACTCAAGCACCCATTGTTTTCATCAAGATGCTTTAGGTATCTCTCTCAATATTTGATTTTGGTAGTTCACTTCCATGGTTAAACACCAAACCATGTTTTCCAGCATCACCTGCATTTGGTAAGATAATACAACATAAAATGGCTAATCCTTTAAACATCTCCATTTAAAAACAAAGATACTTCCATAAGAAGAGATGAGATAAGGAAAAAAAAGACTGTATCAGAACAAAGAAAACATGATTTCTTCACTGTGAGGGTGGTGAGGCACTGGAACAGGTTGCTCAGAGAAGCTGTGGATGCCCCATCCCTGGAAATGTTCAAGGCCAGGCTGGATGGGGCCCTGAGCAACCTGCTCTAGTGGAAAGTGTCCCTGCTCACAGAAGGGGGTTGGAACAAGATGGTTTTTATGGTTCATTCCAACCCAAACTATTCTGTGATTATTGGTCCTGCTACCAGCTATGAAAACTACCAGTCAGATAGAGCTGTTCCACTGATGATGCCACTACAGCCACAGACCAGAGCTTAGCAGGCCAGCTGCAAGCCAGACTTTTCCTGATACTTAGTGTAATGCCTTAGGGTAATACCTCAGGGAGGATCTTTGCTAACTTCATTTCCCTGTGCAACTGTGCTAAAGAAAGCAGAAATCACTGTTTCCACTCAACATTTGGTCTCTGGCTCACTCAGCAAAGTGAACCAAGTCTGCATGAGGAATATAAATGAAAGCAGAAGGAAGGAAAGGAATTGACATGCATTAGTAATTTTAATTACAGCTCATCACATATTACTCTGGCTTCTTTAATACACTCCCTAAATTCAACAGCTGAGAAATGAATTCATGTCACATATCACAGACAAGGGCCAGCACAGGGAATATAATGACAAGCAGATAATTTTTATGCAAACTTCAAAAACTTTATTTGCAAGGACTGACCCATGGATGAATACTACTATCTGCAGCAAGTGCAAGGAAGGGAAATCTTCTATGACACCCCAGTAAAATACCACAAGACTCTCATTCAACTTGGCTCACTGGTTACAGTGCATTGGCATAAGGCTGAAAATAGGATGCCTTCGTAGACCTGATGAGACTGATTAGTTACCATGGGGTCATTCTGCAGCAGCACAGTCTCTTCTGTGTATAATCTCCATCTTACTAAAAGGGAAGATAAATGAGAAGTGATTATCCATCAACTTTTTTTCTCCCAACTTTTAAAGTTATCCACCTGTTTAGGATATCATCTCCTAAGTCCTACAAGAACCAGTTCTATAAATCCAAACAAATCAACTAGGCTGCTGAAGAAAAACTGCTTTGTCCAGAGGCAGATGGGATCTGATGACCAGCTTTAGAACAGTGTGAAACAAAACATTTCTTATCTGGTTTTACAACCCTTTTCATACAACAACCATAGACAAATTTTGCAGAGATTTGGGATATCTTTGCAGTTAACAGGCTGTTTTAGATATTTGGGAGTACTGTGGCTAATGAAACATCATTTATTTACCAGTAACTCTATTCCTTTTCAGGTGTTTAGATCTGTTTCTTGTATTCCCATCCAGTTCACTGTCTCTCTGAGCAATCTAAGAGCATGCCTAGACATGTGTAGAGGTCTCTGAACCAGAAGAAGAGCCATTAGGGTACTGTTTTGAACAGTGCTGTCTGGTGCAACCTTTGAACCAGCCAACACAGCAATGTTGCATTTGGGATTGGAATTAGCATCTCCATCAGTTCAGCTAATTCTAGCCCATGTGCCTCTAACATGAAGTGGCACAAAGGAGTACAGATATATCCTGTGAAAAGGAAAGAAACTGGTTCATTTGTCAAGTGTTCTTTCTTGCAGCCCAAGCAGTGTTGAGGATTTGCACAGGGACACCCTCCCCATACACAGAATCCAGCTCCCTAAACATGCACAGCCTTTATACCTGTCCAGGAACAGACTGTACCTGAGATGGAGTTCTAACTGAAACTAAGTGTTCTTTCACCACAACAACAACATTATTCTTGCCTTATTGGTGGGTTTTCTGGGCCAAGAAGACAAATACTTAGTGTCTTAGCAAACCATGCTCACAAGTGAAGTCCAATGGCATTTCACTTTGGCTGTCATATAATTTATTCCACAAAAGACCAACCTGTACCTAGTATTTCTTTTCTAGCAAGAAAAAAAAATCCAAAGTAAATCCAAAACCTGCAAAAGATTAAAGTGACATTACCTGAGCCTATCAACACTGCTTAGCTTACAGTCTTAGAGAGGTCAACTGCACTTAATGATCTTCCAAAGTAACATGTTGGCAAGAAAACTGCTCTATGGCATAGCTCAAACTAAACTAGCAGGACTATGAAGCAGTTTTGCATACAGGAGACTTCGCCATCAAGTCTTTGCTTCGTCTTTCTAGATACCTGATCATGTTGAAATAAGTAACTTTTTTAAGCTCCTTGATAACATTCTGGTTTTTTTGTAGAGCCTGGTGAATATTCAGAGGTTTGGAAGGGAATGAGGGGTACTGAGCTGAGACTGCCTGATGAAGCTCTATTCATTTTGCACTTGATGTAACAAGGAGAAAGCAAGATATAGAGAACACCTGAAAACTCTCAGCTGGACATGCACGACTACTTAAGGAAACAAAATCCATGACTCTTTAGCTCTGCTCTAATAACTTTCAGCAAATGTTTACACATCACAGAAGTCATTGAACTGAATTTCTTGTTAATTCAGTTATCCTCTCCCAGGAGAAGCAGGCATTATCCAGGTAGGTTTAAAAAGTTCTGTCTGCTCTCCTACTAAGTGCAAATTCATGAAAAAGAGTGAGTGGGCAAGCAAATTTAATTTAAATTCATGGAGGATTTATTATTTTGTGCTTTTCTTCCCCTTAAGAAGATCCGTTTTCCATCATGCCACATATAAACAGTTTATCAATGCCACTTATGCCTATTAAACCCTAGTGTCTGGGAAATGCTGAATTCACAGATTAGAGATTTTTGGAGTGTAAAAAGCCTTGTGAATAATTTAGGAAAATACTGATAAAGGAAACATAGCGGGTTGTGCTCAGAGGTCTATTTTATTGACTGTGAACAAATTTGCTGTCTCAAAGTTTAAAAAAAGATCTGAGAGTAATTGCATTAAGTCTGCCAGACACAGGGATGAGAGGCTATTATTTTATCTTTCACAATCCTCTGCTCAAGCCTGGCTTTTCACAGTTCATTGGAGAAAAAGCTTTTGAAATACATAATCTGAGCAGACATCTGTAGCCTTAATGAGCACGAGTCACGGTCCATCTCCAACAAAGATGCTACTGTAACAACACATTTAAATTCCAACTGGTTAAAGTGCAGAGCTGCAGCTTGGAAGGTTAAAGACGACAGAAACCAAATGCAGACAGGCACAGCCTCTGCACATTATTTACTTTCTGTGTTTGGAGTTCTTAGGGCATCCAGCTAAGTCTCCCAAAACTCTTATTAAATTTTTCATCCTTGATGATTTTGTGTGCCACTAAAACAAATCTTACGTAGATTTTGTGCGCTGAACTAACTCTCAGAATATTCTTTATTCTAGCAATGTTTTTCTAACTGAGTTATCTTCTTTCCCTATTGCCCTTTTCAGTGTTACAAATGATCTCTCTCAGACAACACAGCACCTTGACCTCATGAAGTCTCGTGCTAGGTTACCATTGTTTCCCTCCTGAACAGCTTCACAGTTCCCATAGACACCAGAGACAAGGACTTGTTTTCAGCTGCATTCAAAGCATGTTTTTGCCCTGCTATGGCTTTTTCTGTTTCAGGCACAGAAGAGAGATTCACTAATGGAGGTGTTACACATACTAAACAGCCCTTATCTATGGGAATTGGCCAGAGGAACACAATATGATTACATCTTTGCTTAACAGGTGCTTGGTAAATGGGTAAGACTTCTGGGAAGGCACCAGGATGAAGTTTCTTCCAGGTATGCCTGTAACAGTGATGGCTTCACAAAGATAGACAATAAGCATCTGCAGAGATGTCCTGGCTTCAGATGGCACCGGGGTTATCTTGTGTTTAACTCCCTGCTAATCACAAGTGTCCCTAATGCCCACAGACCAGAACCACAGCAAACAAAATAGCCCTTGATCTAAGAAACTGGAGCAAAGGGTGAATCTATTCCCAACTCTTGATGTTGCCCATCAGGTAATCTTCTCCACCTCTGCCTGGCTATCTCCACCTGAAAACGAGATAGTGATGTTCTCACCTTCTCAGGACATTCTCCAAAGCTCTTTCATACTGACAAGAACTACATTTTCCTGAAAAGTCTAAGTGTTTCAAATATCAGTCAGGAGTCTTAAATACCATTGCATGCTCTGTCTTTACTTACTCTTTCAGATGACTGGAAAGACAGTCATGACCTTGCCTGCATAAACGCAGTAAGACCTCTTGATATGAAGAACTTGTTAGTGTATGTATATATATATATATATATATATTTACATCACTGTTGGTATCAGTGTAACAACTTGAGCTCTGAGCAATGAAACAATTTCTCTGTACAATGCACTTTAGAGGCTCTAAGCAAAACAATGGTTATTATTCCCAAGAATGTAAATCTAAGTGTAACACTTGGAACTATACATAGTTACACAAGTAGCCAGCAAGACATGGATAAACTAAGGACAGTAGCAGTCAGCAGAATTAGAAGCAGTGCCAGCACATCTCATTCAACACACCAGAATGAGTGCATTACCAGTGCCTTCCTCCCCAGACTTGAATCCTCATCCTGACCACGCGCTACAAGAGCTGTGCTTTTAAGTCTTTGCAGCTGTTCTAAAAGAGCAGCTGAGTCAGCCTGAAGATCAAGAGCCTCACCTCTCACATGCCATCCTTTTATATCTTCTGCAGGGTAGGATAATTACTCCACACTTCACACACACACACACAAAGAAAAGCAGCAAACTGAGCAAATAAGTAGAGAACTAAGAAATACTTAGCAGTAGTCATAGCAACCAAAGTTCTAAAATTAACTTGGCAGCAATGTAAAAACCTGCAAAGCCAAAACCTGCCATAAAGCACAGAAACAAAAGGTCCAGACTTGGCAGCTGGATGGAGCCCAAGGAGGAAATTAAAGTGTTACTCAAGTGTAATTCAGGATTACTCCAGCATTGATCTATGCAGCAGCTCCTGGACTTGTGATAGGATAGTGGTGTACTTTGATGAAATCATAGTCAGTACAAAAAACACGCCTAAAAAGAAGGGGTGGAATATAAAAAGGAATAACTTTGTCCTGTTAGTCTCCTCTTTCTCCTTTGTAAATGGAGGGTCACCATCAAGAAGACTACCCCAAAATTAGTTACTGTAGAGTTCTTTTAACATTTTATGACACCAAGATGCCACTCAGGAAGAGTCTGGGGCACTGAAAGCTTTAGGGGCTTGTGCTACTATTGGCCCCTCCCAAGCACTAAACTGAACCTGTTCTACAGAAGGAAAATCTCTAACTGCACCCACCAGAAGGCTCTTTAGTAGACCAAGTTTGTAAAATAAATCAAGAATCTGCTTCAAAGAAAGAAAAACAGTATTCTCTTCATAGCATAAGCATGCTCTGGTGCTCTTGCCAAGACACAGGACAACTACACACCTCCCAGGCTCTAGTACCAGCTCAAGGAAGGTACCTCAATTGGAGGTAATAACCACTGATCCTAAAACATAGCCTATTCTTTCCTCCAATCTCCCAAGAGATATTCCAGTCTCACCTTATTCCAGTCACACTCTTCCCCAACTGCATAGAAAGTCCAGGTTTGGGGTCTTTGGTTGCTGTGTAATCTCTTGCATACCATTAACAAGTAGTATAGGATAATCTTGAAAGTTAAAACAATATAATGTTTTAATGGAGAAGTTAACAGAACTGTGAAAATCAACCAGCAAGACCCAAGTGTACTCAGTCTCCAATATTTAAGGAGTAATGGACATCCACCAAAATACAAGAAGCTCCACTTCATCATGAGAAAGAATTCCTTTACACTGATGGTGGCAGAGAACTGGAACAGCCTGTCCAAGAAATCATGGTATCTGCCTCTCTGGAGTCATTCAGGAAGTCCCTTCCCCTAGTGATTCTTTGATTCTGTAATATCAGCTTCATCTTCACTTCTTTAACTACAACATACTATTTTCTACCAAATAACCTTGGCAACACTGGCAAATTTATGTGCAAGTGAACCGTCCTGTCTTCTGCAAAGGTTAATTGGAGCTCTGAGCCAGGTAAGAGCCTGGACACTGTATCAGCTCCCTGCCAGTGCAAAGGCATGCCCTACCTTGATCAATTTTGAAAGGTCTTCAGTACAGTTCCAAGTCAAAAGCATGAAGGAAAACAAGTTTGGCAAAGACCATGGGTGACTTTGCCTTTCCTATTCCCTAACTACTTAGAATCCAAGTTCCCATGACATACTCCACTAATATTCCTTGGAATCATGTGAATATCTAGGAGGCAGAAAAACCCAATAAACAAAAACAAAAAGTAAACTAAAATGAAAATTTGTGGCTGAAATACTTATGTTTTTATAATCTATCAACTCTGAAACTAAATTACACCCATTGCAAAACTTACCAATTTATCTTGAGTGATCTACGTGCCTGAAAAAAATGTGTGTTATTTCAACAGAACGTCTGGAGAAAGCTGAATGTGGGATGCTGTGCAGGACAGCTGAATTGCATTTTTATAGTGCTTATTCTGGAGGCTGGCAAGAAGAGACACAGTGCTCAGCTAGAATGTGCACATTAACTTTTTCCTGGGTGCTGATTAGTGCTATGAACAGCTGGAGCATAAGAAGGATAATAAGGTTTGAAGAAATACAGTGCAGGATTTATGGAGCCTGCAGTCAGGTATACATGGCAAAAAATACTGCTTAAATGTGATTTAAATCTATTGTAGAGTAAGTTTATAATCAGTTTATAAATTTAGTCTAATCATTCAAGAACTGTATTTTAATGACTCTGATTTTTGAAAGTGTTAGTACAACATCCATGTCTTGTTTTACATATTAATATTGTCAATCCTATTTTACTAGAATTGTGAAGAAGTGATGTTGCCAGATACACAGTATGCATAGCTTCACTTGTTCAAGATGAGCAGGTTGTAAAAAAAGTTTAGCAGGGAGTGAAAAAAGAAACAAATCCAGAGACAGACAATATCCTCCAGGTCACCTAATCCCCTTCTTAGGGTCACCTTTCACATCACCCATTCATTCATACCTGCTCAATGCCCCTTCAGTGACTGCCACAGAAGAAACCAGCAGCAAATCCACTCCAGCAAGAGCCTGCTACTACCCTCTAGCTCTAGGAATCAAAGGGAGACAGGAGAGGAAAGCAAGACTACAACAGCTGAGTGATGTGGGTAGACACTCAGTCCAAACCAAGATGAAGCTCAGTGCTTGGTTCCAACAGACAATGCACCTGTGTCAGGTTACATTATGAGATGTTTTGCCCCTTAAAAGTTATCCTGACTTTGCATTGCAATTGTTTGACATACAAACTAAAGTTTCCTTTCAGTCACAAGCTTTGTAGACTCAAGAAACTCTTGTCAAACAGTGGCCTCAGTAGCTTCACGGTGTTCAGGTTTCACCTTCAAGAAGGTCGTAACAAACACTGTACCTGGCTGCAAATCAAATTCTAAATATTTCCTTAAATATTATATGTACATACATACAACAGAAAAAAAGAAGAGCAAAATACAACAGCAGAGAAGTCAGCAATTAGATGTGAAAGTAGCTATTGCACAGCCCTTTTTCGCCTTCCTGATCACAAGACCCAGACTCTCAAATACCAGAGAAAGGAAGAAAGAACAGAGAAGCAAATGAGGCAAAGAGAAGAAAAAGAAAAAAGCTGCATTTGAAAGCTAGTGTACACAAATGGGACACTAAAAAGCATCTGGAAGGCATTAACACCAGGAAGAAGATAAACATGTGCTTTTCATCCTCTGATAAAAATCTCACTTGATCATAAAAGATGACACTGAAAATAGGGAGTGGGAGGGAAACATTCAAAGGCTGTGGCTGCCAGTGGCTCATTAGAAAATTGAAAGCTTTTCAGGAGGGTCCAAAAGGCTCTGCTCTGAACCTGAAACTATTCAGTAATTACCTGAATGACAGAGAATGCTTATTCAGCTTGCTGTTAGGCAAAATCAGCCCTGCTAGATGAGATAAAATTAAAAATTATTTAAAAATAGCACAAATGGTTAGGATGACATGCAGTCAGGTGTCAGCAGGGAACAGCAAGTTCACCAGCAGTGAAAAACACAACCCCAGCAGAATCCAGCTCTAGCAAGGTGTGTGCTCAAGTATTTATCCAGCTCAGGACATCATAGTTATAAAAAAAAAAAAAAATGCAAAGGGGGAATCAGAGTTTGATGTAGAACAACATGAATTATCAGATGCCCACACAGACACAAACTACCAAGGAGGGATTGTTTAGGCTGAAGAGAACATTGCAGGGAAGCTTTTAATATTTTTCAATGCAGAAGTTTGAAATGAATGAGAATCAAAACCATGCCTGCTCTAACAATGCAAGTGCAGGGCTTTCAAGCACTGCAGGGAAGTGTCCCAAATGACTAATGTGAGAAATCACAACTTTATTACTTATGTCTAATTGATTAGAGCTGTCACCTATGTCAGTGAATAAACAGTAGTAGCACCATGTGCCTCCATGCCTTTAGATTTCCAGTTACACTGACCACTCTCTGATAGTTTTAGCATAGGGACAATCATTCCTGGATGTCCTCAGGAGAGGTTTTTCTGAAGAATATAAAAATTCCTATAAATTAGGTATCTACAATCTATGTTGAATTTGAACCACTTACCCCCAAAGGCAAAGCACCACAGTAACTTACTGCCTACACATGTAGCTCTGTTGTGAGCTGTCACTTGCAAAGTGGCAAGGAGAATGCAGCACAGGAACAGATTCCCTCGAGCTAACAATGGTCTAGGTGTGCTTTGGAAGTACCTTGAGACCTCTGACAGCCCTGAATGTATACAGTGGCCTGTAGTCAGGAATAACAACACTTTCACTGTGCCAATCAAATAGCCCAAAACACCCCATAAACCTAAATTTGGGTTATTTCTCCTGGTGAGCTGACAAACCTGTGTTTGTTTCACCAACCTGTCTTCAGATAAACAAAAAAGATGAAAAATGCCTTCTCACAATGAGGATAGAGATCCTCTTGTAAAGAATTTTATATCACTTGTTACATGATCCCATTCTTCTCCCAAGTTCAGTAGGAGTTCATACTTCATTGACAAACCAATAAATTCTATAAGCCTTAGAAGCCAACCATGCATTGGAAAGGAAGGAGGAGCTCATCTCCTCCTTTAGAGTGGAGAGGACACTTGGACACCTTTTCCCCATGGATGGACTTAGCGTAGCATTTCAGACAGTAAATCAAGATATTATGGTACCTGGGACTTTATCCAGAACCTTTCTTTTGAAATATGCATTATAAAAATTTTGTTCTCACTTCAGCAAGTTTTCATATAAATAAATTAAGCGAAAAATATCTTTAATTACAGAACGAAGAAAATTGCTGCACTTGATGAAAGGTTGTTTATTCAGCACTGAAAAATGCAGCCTAATGAATGTGAGAGTGCCAGATTTTATTCTTGTTGAAGACGTAGTCTTGTTTTTTGTTTCCAGAGAGATTGTGGAAACATTATTTTCCCTTTGACCCTGGCTGACTGACTAAACTAGTCATAGTGAATTGTACAATTCTTGATATGAAAAGCATGTGTACAATGCAAGAAAGAAAAATGTATTTTAGAATTTGTATTAAGAGGCAAGAATCATAATTATTAATCACTATGTCAAGATAATTACTGTATGCAAGGGCAAATGAAGAGATTTTTGGTGGCATACTTATAGTTCTCGTTCTGTGTGAAAAGACTGGAGGCAAATAATAATGATTAGTACAGCTTAGCATAGTTTAAAAGGCACTGAATTAGCTAATGTGTCACATGAGAACGAACCTTTATTGACAGAAGCTTCAGCTAATGCATAGCAGTGGTAAAGAAGGTTAATAGAAAACTGGCTTATCACAAGGAAAGGATATTAACTGTATTATGGCATGATTCTGCAAAACCCCAATGAAACCATGTTTGAACACTGGCAGTCTATTTTGGCCAGCTTACTTGAAGACAGAATTAGGTTGATGGAGAGTACAGCATGAGAAACAAAGATGATGAATGGGGGAAACGGGGCTTAAATATCAAGAGAGAAAAAAGCATGCTTTATTTAGTATTGAGAAAATATTATTAAGAGGAGATATGACTGAAGTGTTTATAATAGCCACGAGCTATAAAAAATAAGCTCAGTGACTAATTCTTAGATGACTGGGCAGATCAGAACTAAAGGCGAACAAGGGTAAAAGGGAAAAGATGCAAAAAAAAATTAATGAAACACTTCTCAGGAAGAAGAGAAAATAGGTAAAATGATGCTTCCTGACTAAATTTAAACAGAAGCTGGGGGACTGGGCTGAGTAAAAGCTTATAGGAACCATAATTTTTAATAGCTGAGATGTTTTCATTTACACACGAGCATCTGCTGTAATTTTAAAAGTCATTCGTAAGAAAGGTTAAGAGTTTATCTAATTTGAAAGAGGATGAAACAAAACCATTTACTACTACTCTTTTATAGTACAGATGCAAATGGCCAACTGTAGTATTTTTTATAGTACTACTCCTTTAAGTATTTAAAGACAAATCACATAAATGTTAAAGTAATCCAACAAGATAGGTAAACCTATTCTTTATCTAAAAAGCAAGACTTAAATTAATAAAACGATTCACTTCAAGTTGCAGAACTAAAGATTGTCAGTCAGAATCAGAAACTGAGAGTTCTCCGCTTCCATCAGCCATACCCTGTTCTCCACACACACACACAGACTTTAATGAATTATTTACTTTTTCTTTACTATCAAAGAGGAGGCAGCTTTATTGCTTTACTCTTCAGGTGCACTTAATTATCCTTGAGCAACCCAGTCCTATCCTCCCCAGCACTTTTAACAAGCTGTCTACATACACTGTTCACACATTGAAGATGGAGGCTGATTTAATATGCTTATGTCTCAGATTAAAAAGTTGTCTAAACACAAATTAAGAAAGAAAATTAAAAGAAAAGAAAGGACCAAATCATATTGGATACTAGTCTCAGTGGAACATACCAAGTATCTAAAAAATACAGAATAAAAATGCAAAACACTCCACAGACACACACCTGGTCTGCATGCCTCCTTGCTCCCTTTACAAATAGCTTTAATTTTTCAGCTACTTTTTTTCCTGTAGATAAGGACCCCATAAACAAAGACCTCTGTATGCTAAAGGCCTGACTGATCCCAACATCACTCTTGCCTTGTGCTTGATGGTTCCACTGCATCATGCTGACCTGTGCAACTTGACATCCTTCTCTTTGAACATTTTAAATACACAAACAATAAATGGTGCAATTTGCTTTCATCGGGCTTCACAAAACTTTCAAGAGCTGTAAAATTGGAACATAATGGTTACCTGTGATTCATAAAGTGATAGATGACCTGAGAGACTTCTACCTAGGAAAAATAAATCCTAAAATGCAATTTTCACACACTGGGGTGTAACTACCCTGCCTTGGGAGTGTCACTGCAGTTTTGAAGGGATTAAACAAAGAGCAGTCTCCATAACTAAGCCAGCTAAAAGTTTAATTAAATACAATTGCTTGCTGTGCTTCCCTTCTCCAAACAGCCTCATACATATTTATCACTGTAATTACAGCAGTAAAAACCTCCACAACTAATTATGCCATGCTTCTCATCTCCTATATGCCTGGAATTTTTTACATAATTACTACTGAAATTAATTGCAAGTTAGTTAATTTTGCACTTTGTCCTTTCAAGCTTAATTGAAAATTAAAATTTTTCAAACCAGTCATTCTTGAAAGCATGGTGCTTTTACCTCAGATGGTGCCATAACCAAAATGTTATTTTAATGGCTTTCAGTAATATAATATAGAGGAGTAGTGTAAATTTTATCATTTAAAGTAAGAGAGTGTTGCTCTAATACATATGTACCATATGCTTGGTAGTGCTACACTTCCCATAGAATATTCAGCCTGCCCAGTGCCACTTGGCCTCTCATGCAGTGCATTACCATGCCATCCCCTGAGACAGAAACTACTATCAGCCATAGTTAGCTCAGATCAAGCTCAAACCTGGAATTTTATTTGACTATGGTTTAAGCATTGTTCCTAATATTTCAAGGGTGACTAATGATTTTGGATGTCCAGTTCTACAATCAATTTTGAAAAAGTAATGAACATTTCCTCCCTTAAGAGGAAGGAGAAGAGGGGGAAAGCCAAAATTTGAGTTGATCTAGAAAAATAATTGCCTGAAAAATTTTGACTTATCCCAGGAAGCACACAGTGTCTTCATTTTCTGGGGTAGTCTCTGTCATGAATTGTGATTTATTGATTTGGGAGTGCTTTTAATGAAGGGCTCTGTACAATACAAAATCTTCCTATCATCTGAAGAAGTATCTAAATCCCATGCTATGACAACAGACAGAAGATGCAGAAGCCCTGGATGGGGATCCCACACAACTGGTACTTCCAAGAGGAACAGTGACACATTTCAGGGGCCCACACACATAGCCCCATGTAACACAATCCACTATTTTTGTTATTTCACTATTATTTTCATTTAAACCTATGTCCTTAGACATGGTGGCTCTATAACCGTGGCAATATTAGGGGGCTTTGCCCACTAAAATAATTATTTTTTTAAACAAAACAAAGTCTACTTCAAATACCTTTTCAATCTTAACTTCAAAGCTTCAATCTTGCTGTGTTTATTTTTTTCCATCTATCAAGAAATCTTGCATATTTCTCATCAGATAGAAGATATTCAAAAGCACAAGAGAACTTCGCTAGGAGAACACTTGTTCCTTATTCCTCCATGGTCTCTATAAGCCAAAGACTCAAGGGGTAGCTTTTCTCTTCTAATATTTTGTTTTCAATTTCTGTAGAATCTTTCAATTCTGTAGAAATAATTCAATTTCTATGGGTTAGCTCAATATCTTGTTGCAACAAAAATCAGGGTGGTTGGGGATCAATTAAACAGGTAATTAATAAGAAGAAGCACTGAAAGCCAAGAGCCCAAGAATGCCAAGAAAGCTCGTTCAGCAAGTGTCGTAAAGACCTATGGCAAGTGATCCCTTACAGCAAAGCAAATGAATGCAGTACTTGTTCTGTCTCAGTAGACTAAGAGCTGCCTGTGAGTAGCTGTGAACCTGTGAGCCACATGTGCATTATTAGCTAGGAGGTTCTGAACAAACTAGACTGGTACAGCATCAGAAAGCAATGATTGCTGTTTTACAGATAATTTGCAATTCAATGAGGAAAAATCCCTACTTCTTTACCATGCATAGTTTAAAAGTGAAGCAAAACATAAATTCACTTGTGAATTTTCGTAGACTGACTATAGTAATATACTTCTACCCACATAAAATTGCAAAGCTCTGTAAACCAATCTCAAATTTTCTTAACCAAAGAAACTGGATTCTGCTAATGGCTAGCAAGTGTTACACAGATGTATACACAAAAATACAATGAATGATCTGCTGTGAAATTAAGGATTTTTTTTGCACTCTTCACCTTTATCTGCTGGAAGTCTTATATGCTCTTATTCAAATCTCAGAAAACACAATTCAAAAGTTTCATGCTAGCTCACATGTTCTAAGGACTTCTTAGTGCATACCTACACACTACACTATTAAGAAGCACTTTTAAAACCTAAAAAGAACAAGGGAAAAAAAGAAGAAAAATCAGATTCTGTCAGCCTTACAAATGTTGACAGTCATTTATTTCAACTACCCCACCACAATACTTCTGCTTTAATTAAACATTAAATCAGTCAAGTAGGCATGCAGATTTAATTACTGCTGTGGTTTAAAATGAGCTTATTTTCCCTTGAAGCCAGTGAAGGTTAGCAGGATGACCTCAGTATAATGGAAAATCTTCAGTCTGGCAGGATGCTGGACACGAATTTGTCCCTTATGGCACAGTTTAAATATCATTCTCAGTAATACAATGCTCACAAAGAAGTACTGGTTTAACAAGTTTAATCCAAACATACCTGAGGTCTATGGCAACTGAATATTTGATGGAAATAAATCAACCTGTTTTAGGGAAACAGCCTATTCAGCATTAACTTTGTCAGCTCAGTAAGAGTGGACCCGATGCAGAAGTCCCCAAACATCTTCACATTTGATTGATACTTTTCTCCTCTGACTCATGGTTGTGACCATTTCACTCAACCACCTCAGTACAGGAATCAGGTCACTTCAAGTGAAATGGTCAGAGCTGTCACAGGGGACAATGGGTGGCACAGGAAAGGGGAAAGAAGAGGAGTCTTTCAGACCACATGGTATCAGTTCAATGCATTTCCCATCAGTCACGAGAGTGAGGACTGTCACCTTGAGCAGAGTCTCCTCATGTCTCCTCATGTTCACACCAGGGGCTTGGAAGAGACCAAGAACACACCCACCACGATGATGGCAAGAAGTTCTGTTCTCTCCTGAGTTATGTCCTACAAGGACTTCTGGGATAGCTGTCAGCAATGTGAAACCCACCCACTGATTTCCAGACCTCTGTGAAGGAAAATCTGGGTATGTCTTCATCCTTTTTCTGCACTAAGATTTTTCACCAAGAATCTCAAAGGCTGTATATGTCAGATGCAGACAGATTCTGGTTCTGGGTAAAACCAAGCAATGAAAGCAATTACTTGCTTAGTGATAGATCTGAGTAGTTGAAAACAGAGCAAAGCTGTTTAGTAGGAAGCAAGTATAGACATTTGTATTTATTAAAAAAAAAACGTAAGCATGCAGTGAAAAGCAACTGGCATCTGAGAAGGTACTTAGTAATACAGTCCTCTTGCTTTTGAAAATTGCAGATGTTCCTGAGTATCTTTGCAACCCTACTCTAATACTCTGTCTAGACAAAAACACCATAGAATGTATAACATATGACACTTTCTACATCCTCTGTGGGGATTAAGCAATAAATCAGGTTTTCAGACTCAAAAAAATTGCATTCTTTTGAAAGTGACTTGCCAAATTTCAGTAAAGGAAAAGTTTTTCTGCCCTCGGGAATAAACCCATGATGCTTTAAGGATGAGTACCAAGAGATCATATCCAGGAAAATAATTGAACCAGTTTTGAAGTAATAGGATCTGTAGAGATCAAGGAGAAAACAATGACATATTCTATGCTGCACACCCTCTTTTTAATGCTGCATCTTACACAAACACTCCAAACTTGACACTCATTGTACAGAACAAATATTATGCATGTTCTTCAATGCATGCTAATTTTGTATCAGAACAGCAGCATTATGACATTTAACACAAAATCAGTATTATTCTATTCTCCTTCTTCACTAGCATCTGATAACAAAGGCAACTGGGGCTGTGTGATTCTTTCATCTCCCTCAAGTTACTTAACCTACCTAACTTTTAGGTTGTGGCCTAACAGTTACAGAGTTCACCCAGGAAACAGGACATGCCAAGTCTCATCTCTTCTGAAAGGACTGCTTACACTTTTCTATACAGTGCAACATACAAATACATGAAACATACTTATGGACAATGGAATAAACAGCTGCCTCCTCCCACGCCTCTTTTGCACCATCCTTCCTCTTTCCCTCCCTTACCGAGGACTCTCCAATTCTATCCTACAAAGCAATAAAATGTAATTTAAAAATAGTGCTTCCACCCATATATCCTGAAGCTGTAGAGTTCAAGGTTCTTTCTTAAGGTGTTTTGCTCATCATCATGTTAGGATGAGGGCAGCAAGGTGTTCCATTCTCCAACCAAGATTTAACTAACCATGATAGAGGATGAAAGGGAAAATCAGATTATCCTGGATATTTCTGAGGTAAGTGAATGCAAATGTTACATTTCTGGTGGAAATTAATCCTGTTTGTGCATGTGAGCCTGCCACCTTGACGGTCTCTGGTAAATGAACTCCAGCTGAGAGCATCTCCCTCAGATACTTGTGTGAAACCAAAGCCAAACTGCTCTGCTCCACCCAAATGGAAACAGATACAGAACACTTCAGCTGCATTAATCCAAGTCCCTTCTCGGACTGCTTGCTATACAGTGGCACAGATGTTTCAAAACCACATCTTTCTCATTCTGTGGTCTCCACCATTACCATCAGCCTATGGGGGATAGATTAGCAACAAACTTTCTATGTCTTTGTGTCATGGGGTAGCTTTACCTTTAAAGCAAAGCTGAGGAAAGAGGGGAAGTTAGAAGTGCTGATGGCTGATGGGAGTTCTTCCTCCTGACCAATTATCAGTCATTTCCAAGAATTGACAGCAGTTTAGGCCATTGAAAAGTGAGATCAACTTGTAAACCCTACCTTAAAGTGTAAAACCAGAGCTCTCTGAGTTCTCTTTGTTTCCTGGCGGTGAAAGGTAGCAGAGGTCCGGCCTCTCGCTCTCTGCCCGGCCATGCGGCCGGGCGGGGGCCAGGCCGGGCCTGCTGCATCTCCCGGCTGGGAGATGGGGCCTGCGGGGGGCTTGTCCCGAGCCCTGTCTGGGCCGGGCCGGTTCCTGGCTTGGCTGCAGGTTTTGCCGTGATGGAATTCACCAGAAACTGCCGAGTGAAGAAGGAGAGGGGCTCTGAGCCTGCAGCAAGCAGAGACGGTGACCACACTTTCCAGAGCAGCCATGAAAAACTCTCCATCACAGACAGCTTCAGTTCCTACACCAGCCAAAGCCACAGAACTACTTACAACAGCCTAGGCAAGATTTTAACTCTTTCATTACCCAGATGAGACTTGCGGATTAACTTTTTTTATCCAGAGAGAGAAAAGGAGAATGATCAACATGAAAAGAGACTTTATAAACTACCAGTGACAAGAAAGAAAAGAAACTTCAAGAAAGGTAGAGAATTAAGAAGATGCTTTAATTTAGCTGAAATGTCTTTCTGTTAAACTATAGAGATGGACAATGAAGTCCTGGAAAAAACTCCTTTAATTCATGATAAGTATGCAGGGAGGAATAAAGTATTCAAAGTGTAAACTTGAGCAATTATAGTATAGTGAAGTGCTGAGAGATTTGAAGCCTTGAAAGGCAATGAGAAAACTGTTGTCTAGTGAAGCTCACAGAAACAGATGAAGAAGACTTTTTTTTTTACCTTTGAATACTCATCCTTAAAAATGCTATCCCTCGACTCATGACCCATACACATCTCAGAGTGATGTGAAAATGGGAGGGGTGGGCTCTGATAACAGCAGCTCTGGGCAGCTGATATCAGGACAATGGAAAACTATAACAAAAATAGTTTTCATGTGAGAAACTCCATAAATTAACAAGAAGAAACTTCTGTTTCTCTACAAAGACAAGTGAAAAGACTGTAGCAAGAATTGAGACTGTTTTAACCACCAAAGTTCCAAAGTTTTTGTCTCTGTTGTCATGTGAACGAAAGAATAGTAAATAGATAAGAGATAAAAAGGTTTTTCTAGAAGTTTATTCTGGTGTTCTTATTCTTGTTGTTTGTCAATAAACTTTCTTTATTCCTTTGAAGTTTTATGCCTGTTTTGCCCTTATTCTAATCCATATCTCACAGCAAGAAATAAGTAATTTTCTTAGTTATTGGTTTTAAACCACGACACTTTGGCATAGTTTCTTTATTTAAACTCTAAATGTAATTATTCATTTGCTTACTAGTTGCTTGTTGTTTCACTGCTAACAGGATATAGAGCATTTCACTTAATGAACTGTACATCCTTATTTAACAATCCTTTATACTGCACTGCTTTTAAATAAGGGACTGAGTGAAAAAATCTACTGCATTACATCATACAAGGCAAACATTTTGTTAAATAAGGAACATTTCCTTTCATCTGAAGTCCACAGACCAACTACATCGGTTCTATTTACTTATACTTGGTGAATGCATGCCACAAAGCACAAGCGTTTGCATGGCAATACATGGTATGTGATAAACATCTTAAATACTTTATGCAAATTCCTTCTTTTCCAGCACAGGAAAGCTCCTATCCATCCTATACCCTGAATTTTTAACACTTCAGGGGGTGACTTTAAATAAACTCTAACTCAGATTGAATTGTATGGAAATAGCCCAAGGTTCTGCCTTTGTCCTGTAACTAATGACACCCTTATAAAACACACAGTACATGCTCTTTACCATTTTTCTTGATACTTTATAGTAAACCAGGTATCCTGGAATTCTCCTTTGACACCTTCACTCTAACAAACTCCTGATCATTAAAATATCACAAAAAGATGTAAGCAAGTGCTTTCATCAGTATAGAAGAATATTCTGAACTAGGCTGAAAAGCAAGAAACAGAAGATACAGACCTCCACTATTCAAGCCAAAACATGTCCATGGATGAAGTCTGCTGCTCATTGCCAAAGGTTTTTGGCAGGAAGAAAACATGCCAGGAAGGAACCTGTTCTCCAGTAATATATGTACACGTATATGAAAAAAGAACACATCTGTTAAGACTGCATTAATGTTCACATTTGATTGCTCTGGACAAATGTTTAACAATTAACCTTCACTGCTGACTAAAAAAAATAACTTTTATTTTTAAATACCCCTTCTAGTTAATACAGATATTTTTTCCCCAAGAAGAAAACCACATTTTTCTGTAGTACCCAGAGTTGTGAGTGCAGGTTTGCTGTTCTGCCTCGTGGTTATACCGTGCATTTAAATCATACACCATTTAAGATAAAATAATATGAAGCTTATGATCCTGTCGGTTTTAAAAGCTAATGATATGTGCTACTTGAAGCAAACTGCAAGCCCAGTGGGAGGCATTATAATTAATACAGTTTGTTCAAAGAAAAACAAATGCAATTCCCCCTCATCTGTCAGCCAGCTGCACTGCAACCTGAATGCAAGGAACACAGAACAATAAAGCAAGTGTGTGAGAAAATCAGACAGAATTAGGGCTCAACAAAGAACAGTAAGAATATAAACCAACTGAAGAGTATCAAGCAGGAAGATCTGAGCTTCTAACATCTATTTAATAAATATAAATTTTCCCCATCTGTTCTGGTTTCAGGTTTATCTTTCCTAGCAGAGATTACAAGGCAATTTTGAAATGCTCTCTCCTAAGGAGTGCTCTTCAGTAGTATTTATAAATTATGAGAACTTGCAAATTCTAGCACAGAGAAAAAGCACAGTAGAAAACAAAGGAAAGAACAAAGAAGTTTGCACAGCAGAACAGGATATGGAATTTATCCCCAGTCCCTTAAATCACAACCAGACCAATCAGTGGCATCCCATTAGCCACTAATCTGATATTGATTTTAATCTCATTTACACCAGATTAATTACTACAATACCAGATGACTTACTACTCATTTAAAATGGAGTACATTATACTCAGGTCAGGTCCTTAACATTTTGACAGTCTTAATATTGATTCCCCCAATGGCATCTAGTCTTGCAGAATTCCTCTCAGTAACACCTACAAAGCCATTATTTAATTATTTTATTTTTTAAATAACACCAACAATATTTCAAGACTGGCTGTCAAGCAGAAATTCGATCAGTACTTGGTAACAGTTTCATGCTCCAGTATTAGCATGGTACTTCCAATGACTTGCTGAGGCTTGAAACGACAGACACATTTCATTTTTCGCACTGACACAAATGTAAATTTTCTAATGTGCCGCTGAAGTAAGACAGCCTTCATCTGAGTGAGAAACCAGTCTTGTGGACTACAGGCTAGCCAACAGCTTCAGGTAGGACATGTGGATGAGAACAGATATCCTTGGTAGAGATCTATTCAGACAGTGGTAGGGACACAGCCTCCTCCCCTCCTGCTGAGCCCAAGCGATCCAAGAGCTGTCAGCTGAATATTTAAGTTGAGGTGTACATAAATCTATGGCTGAGTTTAAATTACCCTGTCAGTAGCAATGTATTGTTGGGCATGTCTTCATACACAGAAATCTGAACAGCTTCATTTTCCTTCGTTGCTGGGCCTCATTTATGGCCAACAGCTGTTTCTATCTTTAAATAATTAATACTTCATTTTGAAAGATAAGGAAAATAGTCAACCAGGTCTTCTCTACACTATTTATAAAATTCTCCTGGCCCGTGAGAGGAGTGACTGCAAGAGGGGTAACACCAAGAGCCCTCCTCTTAGCACATTTCCTCTTTAAGCACAGGGTATGTGTTTCTTTTAATTGCATTAAAAGGAAATGGGTGGGTAATGATATGCACCGTAGATCTACTTAGAAAGAAAATTACTCAAAATTTGGCATTCATGAAGTTTTAAATAAATTAATTTTTTCTTGCACTGTTTTTTCTCCTTCCCTTCCCCCATGCCTCTACAGATGTAGAAAAAAAAATCTAAATTTAATTTATACAAGTCCAAACATTTATTTTGGTACAAAGCTTGCAGTACTATTCTCTTTTTCAGGCAAAACGGCAGTCCTGAGATCACACAACCCAGAGGAACTCAGGATGGCATCCCTCAGCACCCAGCTAGGTAAGTGAAAAGCCACTGTCATCACCACCATCAGATCTCCTCCTCAGAGCTGATTGTTGCATTGCTCTAGTTTTTGCTTAGCTCAGTATTACGGAGCTGTGCACACGATATATACATCATACTTGTTCGGAAGTGTGACCACCACGAAGAAATGCAATAGTAGGTAACTGTTTTATTGCTCATTGACTACTATAAATGTTAATAACTGTTCCAGCCTCTGTTCTTCTCACTGCTTTCACACTCTCTAAGGGAATGATGTTTTTGCCTCACACAACATACTAACCTCATTCACTGGATTTTCAGCTTGACTGGTCTTTTCTTTGAACTGATGATTTAAAGCGGTAGACACTGTATTTCTACCACATTTATTTGTGAACAAATTAATGATATATTTAAAATTTGGGTAGCCTGAGGACTGTTTCACTTAGCTATGCACAGAAACTTAACAGAAGCAGCTGAATGAGCAGCACTGAACACAGAATTCACCTCAATGAACTGCCTAACCTACATAATATTTTATGTGATGTGGGGCTTATATTAATTTTTTTTAGTATGTACAGAATCATCTAAAATTCAGAACTGTCTTCAGAATGATAAGTGGGTTTAAATTTTAATGGCTTAGAAGTATCCTTTCAGACTCAACTTCTAAAGATTCCATAACAAAACTGCCTCCTCACATATCGATTATAAGCAATTAACAAACAAGAGCTGTTCTTTGATGAGTTGAGGGGGCACAGGAGTGTCCCCGTTTTGGATTGTCAATAAATCAAGAAGCAATAAATCTCCTCTCCACAGCACTTGTGTCATCCTCCAAACTCCACAGGGCTTGTATGTTGTAACTTCAGGGGAAGGGAGACTGCCATATACATAGACTGTGTCAACATGATCATTATGAAGATGCCAAAGAACAAATTGCTTTCCAAGTAAAAAGCCTCAATAGAACACCAGCTGTTTCTTCCTGCAGTTAATTAGTAACAGCAAAAATTCTTCCCCACCTCTGTAATAGAACAAAAGCCATTTTACCAAATGACCCTCAGTGCCTTCTCTGTTCTCATGTTTTGACCTTAACCCAATTTGCAACAAAAATTCCTCTTTCTCTATTTCCAAGAAGAGCACATCTGAATGAGCATAAACTTACCTTTTGAGGAAGCATACTCTGCAAACATTTTTAATTGCACTGTTTAGTGAGAAGGTATTAATCTCTTCCTGATAATTAGTGGATTTAATTAATAGGGACCATCTTTCAAAAAACTAAAATCTTTCTAATGCATCCCAAGCTTAATGAAAAAAAAAAAAACCTACATAAAATCAGAAGCGTAGTCATTAAAATTATATGTCAAGACTACAAAAAGGCTATCCAAGCCCTTTATCTTCTCAAGAGACAAAAATTACCTGTGAAAGCAAAAAATACCCAACAAAAAAACCGAAAACAAAACAGAGAATAAGAGACAAATTATAAACTTCGATTCATCATTATTTATTTGCACAGACAAAAGAGTGACTTTATCATATTCTGATACTTCTATTTAATTACTGGAATAATTTCAAATGAAAATGTAAAAATATGAAAAGGGATAAAAACATTTGATAGAGAGATTTAGAGGCCAGAGTATTTTGAGATAATAATGTAAATGTTTATTTTGCAAATATCCTCTTGTCACCACATCATTTTTTTATACAACGTTGAAGTGTTACCTTATAGGAATTCCTAGCTGAAATGGATCATCAGTATTAAACTCTTCTTGCTGGTCAGGAGGATTAACAAGGCATAAAAGCATCACATTAAAAAACAAAGACTAATGTCTACAATCAGACTGTATTGATCAGAAGGGGAACTACATTTTTTTTTTCTGTTGCACTTCAAATTGCTGATTGATGCAAGCATTTTCCACAAACGGAAGAATGCCTGTTTCACCCATTCAGAGGTCACACAGCAGTTCTGCTGGCAGTCAGCATAACAAAGTATCAAAAGCTTTTTTGGGAAATTCCACATAGAGGAGTTCCACATTGCTAAAAATGAAATAATGTAGGAGAAACATGATTTGAATTCAACTGCAAACATACAGAAGGATCCGATCAAGATCACCCTACTTCAAAACACTTTGTTGCAGGTGCCCTGGGGAACTGCATGAATTAACTCCTAACCTTCCCGAGGGCATGTCCAAAGCAGAAAGGGATTCCCAGCTTCTTCCTGAACAATGTTTTCAGGTGACAGTGTGTTTCTGTCCTGCTAGATATAAAAGCCAAGACACTAATGGTTACTGTCTTTTTAATGTCTTTTTACAAGGGCATATAGTGACAGGACAAAGGGGGTGGCTCTAAACAGAGAGTATATTCAGATTATGTGTTAGGAAGAAGTTCTCTATGGTGAGGGAGGTGAGGCACTGGAAGAGGTTGTCCAGAGAAGTCATGGATGCCTCATCCTGTCCAAGGCCAGGCTGGATGAGGCTCTGAGCAAACTGATTTAGTGGAAAGTGTCCCTGACCCAGGCAGAGCGCTTGGAACTAGATGATCTTTAGAATCCCAACCCAAACTGGTGTAGGAGTCTATGATTAAGCAAGTAATCAACAAATAGTTTATATAAATCTCTAACTATACCCTTTGAAGATAAAGGAAGTGCTACTGCTATCTTATAAATTTGGGAAAAAAATTATTGCGAAAGAAATTTGCCATAAGTCACATAGTAGGATCATAGATGATCAAGAAACTGAATTTGTTTGCTCAATTCTTTGATTAGATGGCCCAAGTCTCAAAGATGCTTTGTTTCATCTTTATGATCTCTGGTGATAATTACAGTGTGTCAGGAAGCCTTTCAACAAATCATTCCTATATTTCTCCTCTAGCTAAAAGCAGAGTAGAAATGGAAGGAAAGCATTTTTCAAAATAAAAATGCTATCCTCCTTGATTTGCAAAACCAGTTGCCAACAATGCAGATCCTCTTAGTAACACAGTGAGAGGAATCACGAGCAAGGAATGCCTTCACAGATCTGGCAAGTAAGCACTCTGACTCGCACTGTCAAATGCGTGACTAAATGTCAGACTCTCTCCAGCAGCTCACTCCCTTCTCTGGAGGATGCATTCAAAAAGCTAAGCTCCACAAATACATCTAGAAAATCCTTCTTCCCTAGGAAGATGCTCTGTTATAGAGGAATCATTAGAATCATTATAATATCAATAAAGCAGCAGATTAAGATCACAAGACTTATCAGCAATACCCTGCTCCTAAGTCTGTTCATGTAGCCATGGCTACACCAGCACAAGCAGTTGGGATGTTCTCATTTATTCTGCAATTGGTCTGGAGTACAAACAACAATAAATTCTGAAGCCATAATGGACTGGAAGATTCAGGATAAAGAAATGACATTAAAACATCCTTCTGAAGATTAAGACAGCTCCTGATTTTAGGTGAAGTCTGTTCAGCACAGGATGGCAGTAAATGAAGCATGCAGTGAGTATCTGCTCACAGATGGGGCTTCAATACCTTTCCTAGACCAGCAACATTCTGCTAAACCACTGCATCCCCAGCACAAATCTGCAGTCTGAAATCAAAAATACCTGGGCCATTATGCAAAGGGCTACTTTGGGTTAAGAAATTTCTTAAAAACAAGTGCCTGTGTCTGAAAACATTGTGCTGGATAGGCATCATCATCAGTCTTTCTTCAGCTGACCTAAACTCAATGCTGCAGTTAACAACAAAAATACTGGCCAAATCTGTACCTCTGACTGACAGAACAGCACACATTCTCAGGATTAACGATTCTGGAATCATGGTCTTGTACCGATCCTGTCCTCTGCTACAAGGCAGTTTGAAGGAAGACAGTATTGATCATCAATGCCTTATCCATGGGCATACATTTTAATTCTTTGGGGTTGAAAAACAGGGTGTTTGTTTGTATGAACACTTTAGGTTTTTTCATTTTTACAATTACTGGCTACTTTTAGAAGTCTTCCTATAGGTCAGGGGCAACATTATTCCCATGGATCAGGGAATAAAAGAAAAAGAGGGCAGAGAAACAGAGTCACATGGTTTGCATAGACAGTTATAACAAAGAAGGCAAAGAATTTACAGTACGAAAGGATGCAAACACAAAAAGCTTAATGTTAACCTGATGTGATGCCAAAGAAATAAAACAGACTAAAAAGAAAATATTTGCCAGTATGTTCTCTGGATCATTAACAATGTCTAAAAATATCCTTGGTCAGCATCTTTCCTTGACACAAGCAATCTGTTCAGAAAGGCAAGTCAGCTTCCCACTAAATCCTGATCAATAAAAAAATCTACAGGATACAGTAACATCCTCTCTTGGGAAGTTAAATAACCAGTGCTTTGAACATCTGACTAAGCATGGTAGTGAGGGAGCTAACAAAACTGCAGAAAGCAGTGGAGGTAGATGAGGGAGAAGTGCAGAGGACAGAAGTTGGAAATACAGTGTTCAAGCTGCACGTCAAAATGCCACTCATAAGCACTTGATTTACACAGCTGATCTGAAAACTCATGCAAATAAGTATTTCCTTTGGAAAAAATATCTACTTGGCATACAAGAATCAATCACATGATTACATGTTAATAGACAGAAACAGAATGCTCTGAATGCATTTAATTATAGTAATGGGAACCAGAAGGGAAAACATTACCCACTGGAGTGGCAGAGGCTATGGCAAGTTATTGTGATAGAAAATCAAACCTGTTATTCCAGAGCTTTCTATGTGTAGCCCAGAGAAAAATGATCTTGCCTCTGCTTTAACAATTTTAAACACAAAACAATCTCAGCATTACATGATACAATTAATAGCAAAACAGAAACTAAAATACAACTAGCATAACCCCGGCATGGTACAACTATAGGAAAGGCTGATACTCCCTGCAGAGTGACTAGCACACCAGAAAAGCTCAGCCACAACAACCAAGAGCTGGCTTCTTCATCTGTGCCACAGAAGCACAGCAGCTCTTGAAACAGGCACAAACTTACTTAGCAACACCTCAAGACATTTCACTCATCCATGACACAGGCTATGTAGTTGTCAACACAGGAAATTATACACAACTCTGACATTCAAGTGTGAAGTTTCTAATTTTAAACTTCATCTTGAGAAAGGTCTAGCTCAATTTTTACACAGGAAAGTGTCTGAAGTGGCCCATTTTCAAGTCATAAAAATGTGATGAAACAGGAATATCCACAGCAAAATATCTGGGGCAAAATATGGGAAGTACTACAAAATTACTTCAGCTTTCAAATCAATCTCTGTATTGGACAAGGAGCCAAAAAGCTGTGACCATTAAAGCCCACAGTGATGAGTTGAATATGCATGAACCAGATCATGGAAAATGAGCCCACCAGTAGCAGAGAGATCTGCTGCTCTCTGGAAGCCAAGACCACGCTCACTGCGGAGGGGGCAGGTTTTACCACTGAACACTCCCACTGCAGCTCACAAGTCTCCCCTGACAGCGAGACAGCACTTGCAGTGTGACAAACCTGTGATGGTTTACTGCTTCAGAATGAAGTCTTATCTTCATCCCTATCTGGCTGCAGGACAACAAAAAATGCAACCAATTTACCTTGCTGCTCTGAGGATGAAGGGCAGTGTTTAGACCATTCTGTGCTGTAAAAACATTACAGGGGTTAATACTGAGTAATCATCAAGTTACTGCCTTTCACCCTAGGCTTAAAACCACATAGAAGTCAAAGATTTAATATTTTAAAAAACTGACCCTCACCTCTAGCTACATATATAATTTATTAAATATTGTGCAACAATCAAACTATAAGTCTAGTAGTGCTAAGAAGCAGCATTGTTCTCAGCATAATACAGACCTGCAAAGGAAAGTTCTTCGCCAAACTCTCTATTTAACAGGTGAAATTCACTTCCATCCTGAGCAGCTATCCCAACTTCATCCACTGCAAGCTTCAAAGTATGAATTCACGGACTGACAACCTTTTAAGGTTAAAGACACGTTAACTAACGTGCCTTGAAGTATGATCTTGAACCATCTGCCTATTGAATCCCCTTCCCCACTGTGAAAAGCTAGAAGGAATCTGTTTTCACAGAAGGATAGGACAATTTGTGAACGCTATTTCCAATAGCATTTGACAGCACTCACAGAAAGTAATTTTGGCACCATGTACCGCACATTGTAGCTTCACAGAAGAACATTATTCGCTCGGTGTAAATAAATCCTCCCATGCACATTACCTGTCCCTACCAGCTCCTGCCTGTACATGACTACCACCCACAACTACACTCTAACGAGCCTTCTAATTCTACTTTTTCTGGTAGGTGAACTACCTGATGTGGGAACTCCCAGAGCTGCCCTCCAGCCAGGAAAGTTCCAAGCAGTAGGATGTTCTCATTCCTCTCATGTTGGATCAGACATCAATCAAGAACAAATACATCAGGTCTCCAGATGTAACAGGAATAAAGCTTTGTCAAACATCACTCCCCCAACAAACACTTCCTATATTGTACTAGAAGAAAGTAGGGACCCAACACTAACTTTTTCTTAACCAAACAGCCAGAAGTTTTTGTTCTGTGCATTTACACACAGCCTCACAACACATCCCTTTTCCTAAAGAAAGCCAGCAATTATGCAGCAGTAACCCCCCCAAGCCTCAGTGGGATGCCATGCAGGACACTGTCTCATTTGGCAAACACCGCCATCACACTTGTTTGGTTTATATTGTCAGGATACTTTAAACTTTTAAAGATTAGTTATAAATCAAAGCAACATGACTTTTTCAACAGAACAGATAGTCCTACCCAGCTCTTACAGATGCATGTCATGCAGTTCTATAGACAAACAGTAATTCTCCTGGCAACTGCACAAGCTAACAAAACCACATTTACATAATAAGATTGTGAAATAAACTCCTGGAAACCAAGAATCTCAAAGTTAACAGTCAGCTCTTTGTCAGTGTTAATGATGTGCATACTTGTGTGCATATGAGTGGGCAACAATCATCTGCAAAATGAAAAACTGCATTAGCATTAAATTTTGAATTTTCTGTGTCTTGCTTGGGTTGCAGATTTAATTACTTTTTAATACAGGCTTCTTGTCCATTTTCTGAAAAGGGAAATAAATAGAGGATTGTGAAAAATGAAACACATCCACAGAATGTTACTGCTTTAGCCAAGTGATTATTTTAAACTGTTTTAATGTTTTGAAAGCTTTGTCTCAAGTAATCAAACACTACTTTAAGGAGGCTGTTCATGATATTTATGAATGCAATTGCTAAAGCAATTTATTCTCAAGCTATTAGCTCATTGGGTCTCATGAGTCAAACACAGGATTAGGGCAAATGAGTTTCCTGAGATGCCTGTGACAGTGCAAGACAGGAAGAAAGGGAATCAAAAAGCTACTACTGATAGTAGAAACAGGAATTCATCTGGTTAAATGCTCACTTTCATCAGCAACACTGCCACACCACCATGTTAGAAGATTCACAATATTCAAGACTTTGTCTTAGATGAAAGCACAAGATCCTCACTGAAATATAGTCCTGTATTTAAAGTGTAAATACCTGATCTGCCGTTTATTGGCATTTTTCATGGGACCCAGATTACACCATCCCTTAATCTGTGCCTCATCACCCTCAATGCAATTCCTCTGGAAAGTGGGAAAAAAAACAAAACCAGAACTGCCACTACCACAGCACCAAGTGTTCACAGAGAGCAAAGCAGTTCTCCTGTGTTAGCTCCCAGGACTACCACTTTGCCTCCTGGACTTCTCTGAACATGTCTCTTCTGAGCAAGCCCTTGTAATGAATTTAGCTACTTGTAGTTAGCAAGGAAGAACTGACATTAGGTGTACCTAACAGAAGACAGACTGAAAAACCTGAGCTTTGGAAGCCCATTTGGAAGCATTTTAAAGATGCACTGGTAAGTTGTAAGAAATGATGGTGATTCTGTAGAGTGGGAATTTCCCTCCCTCCCATAGGAATGAGAACTACACCAATGCTAAGGACTCCTGCTGCAGTGACAGCTGTACCTCGATGAACCAAACCTGTGCGTCATTTAAAGCCCACTTGGGCAGAACACAAGTGGCCTCATAATTCATAATAGTAAATGTTCTTAAATGACAACAGACAGGAGTTTTGTCCTTGGAAGGAATGAACCTTCACAACCTTGGTTAAGCAAGTGAAAACTAGAGAAAGCAGCAGCTTTCTCCAGGGCTGACAGAACAGATGGCTAAGGTGCAGCATGAAATCAAGAGGGAAAAGACAGGTTGATAATCTCTTCTGAAAATGCTCCCACTCACACTTTACTGCCAGAGAACAGACCTCCCCCTCTCCTTTCTTAGACTGCATAGTGGTAAAGGACCTTGTCTCCCACTTATATCTACTTTTGCACCCTTCCCACTACTACTTTACCAACAGAACGAAAGCCACATCAGCCAAACAGCAGCCATACCACACACCAGAAGTGGGAAAGAAGTGGGAAACTGCCTAGAGGAAGGGTGACACCAAACTGCCAAGCCCACAAGACCCAGCAGAAAAAAGTAGAGCTTCTCATATCGCTAAGAGACACCGTGCAACAGTCGACATCCCTTTCAGATTCACCAGAAAATGCCAAATAAGCTGGTGTAGGGGATACCAGAATTTTTCCCCAGTTAGAGAGAAAAGAGAGTGCCCTCAGAATAACCATCACAAGTAATAGCTGCTCCTGTTTGTGTTTTGCACTGGGTAAAGTACTCCCTCATTTCAGCAGAGCAGCCCTGTCTCAGCAAATGAAGACCACTGAACATCCACCTGCCCTTCCAGACACTCTGCCTGAAGGGCAATGGAAAGGATTTTCACCAGCAGTGGTGAGACAGGGGCTGGTACAGCACAGCCAGTGAATAAATGTGAGATGGAGCAAGGAATGACAGAAGGAAAACAACACCTTTTAACAAGCAACAGCAACAACTGGAAGTTTTAAGAGATACTGGTGAGGTGGAAGAAAAGTCAAGTAGGTCTCACAGACTCCACTATTATGACCAAAGAGATCTCCATTTCTATCTCACTGAATTCCCCCTGACAGTTTCTGTTATCTTCTTCCTCTTCTCCTTCTACCCTCCCATGAAAAGTCTCCTAACCAGATCTGTTTTCTGGACATTTCATGCAATATTGGCTAGTATAAATGCTTTTCAGCTGCCTGAAATAATTTTTATGCAGCTTGAAAGTGCCTAAGAAAACAGATGCTGCAGCAGAGCTACCTTTACCCACAGCAGCTGGACACCAGGCAGAGCTCCCTGTTTGCAATGAGCTCTGGCCATCCCCTGGGCCAGGCAGAGGACAAGGTCCTGGAACTGGACCTTGCCCAAGGAATGAGCTAGATAGGGAGGAGGAAACACCCAAGCACTTACCCCCAGGCTCACAAGATACACTTTCAGTCTGGAACACAAAATGTAAACTATGTAGGGCAAAAGTAAGCTTTAGAAATTGAGATCCAGCAAAAACATAAATAGGTAATAAATTCAGCTGGACTGAGGATGGATTCATGTGATTTACCAGTCACTGACTCTGAAAATCAACCCCAGTCATTTCCATCCATGGAGAGAGAAACTAGCGCCAAGAAAAATGAAAGAGAATCCTTGTTTGATCATTGTTTTGAGTTCCAGAGATCAAAAAAGCCCAAACAGTATAATAAATAATAAAAAATGAAGTCATAACATCTGTATCCCTCCTGTACTCCTCTGAAATTAAGCACCTATGCAAACACATTTTGACTTGCAGGAAAAAATACCTCGTAACAGATAGAATGCAGAGGACAGAATGAGATCAGACCAGGTTGAACCATGCACAAAACATCAACAGAAAGGTCGATGTTTGAAGATGAAGCCACAGGGGAGCAATTTAATAACTTCCGAGTGACAAAATGGGCCGAAATGCAGCTGATCTAACCACTGGAAAAGTAACAAGCTAAAAGACAAGCTCAGCACTACACAATCCTACCTCTGGACAATGAGAATCTTCTTTCAAGAGTTATTTAGCAAGACTCAGCAAGAACTGGTCCACGAGACCTTAATAAAATTGCAGCTGGGATGAAGTGCTCATTAATAGCAGGAAGCACATTTAATGTACAGCTCACAGCAAGAGTGGAAGCAGCCAAGTGTAGGGCAAACCTCACTCATCTCAGCATCGGTTTTTCACCCAAAACAACTGAAATAAATTCACCACCCTATTCAGGAAGTCAAAGATCTAGAGAGTTTTTTTCTGGATGCAAAAGTAAAAGGACAGATAAAAGTTAAGAGTCATTCTGCACTACAGGCTTGTAGAGGCCCTGAAATGACATAGGCTATAGAGCAGAGATTAAGTTATTAAGGTTATTAAGTTAGAACAGGAAAACCTGTGAGAGCTGCCGTTACAATAATCCCCCAGAAACAGTAATTAAATCCTCACAGCCTGAGGCCTTGAAACTTAGACTGAACAAAAAAGCATAGCAGAGTGGTACAACAGGACAGGGCAAACCGAATTGTCAAGATATGGTGATCCTTTTTGAAGCCTCTAACAAGGAAATAAGTGGAAATATCTGAGATATCTGCTCCAGTCAGCATTCTTTCAAACAGGGAGAAACCTTGCTTGCATTAAGTTATCTTTCCTGCTTCATTATTTACCTCCTTTAAAGAAAACACACATTGACATTATATAAAAGGGTGATATTTTCAAATTTGCCTGAATACAGAACCTACTAGAAGTTGACTTTACTTGTGCATCTAAACATGTTTTGGAAAAAAACCCCACTTCATATTTTTGGCTTTCTTGTTGGGACAGAGCCATAGCACACATAAAAGAGACACATTCCTTTCTCAACGTGAAAAGGGCAGAGGTGCACAGCACCCTCTTCTTTTCCTTGGCTTTCTCACTGTAAAAGTAGAAGGGAAAAGGGTACAGAAAAGAGAAGAAAGAAAAAGGAGAAAGCTAAAGAAGTCTGTCCTAACTATCAGGAGAAGAGACAGCATATGATGTGATTGCAATTCCAGAGGCAACTACCATAAAGAGTAAAGTAATGGTTTTGGAGAGGCAATCCTGCAGCCCCTGGAAAGGAACAAATTGGAGAAATCTGATTAGTTTTTTTCCTCCCTTGTCTCCCACAGCTGAAAAACTTGGGGAAGAGCACAGCAGAGAACTCCACCCTGTTACACATGACAAAGACTTGTGGTTGAAAAAAGCCAGGGGAGATTTTTCGCTGAAGCATCACTCACAGAACTCACAGCAGTGAGGAATGCTTCTAGACAACTGCTGGCAGCAGTCTGCACTCAACCCAGCTGCAAAGGCTTCCTCCCCCTCCTCCCTTTTATGAGTGGGCAACAGTTCCTGCTTTGTACCCCAACCTCTGCAAAGCCACATCTGCTGCTGTGGGCTGCACATGGCTGGGGTTGGCCAAAGGCTTGCCCCCAGCTTACACTCCAGAAATGGACTATTAACCCAGTTCTTCTGGAAACTTCCTCTAGCAGATGTTTAATGCACTAACTTCTTTCAAGATACTCCCCCCACCACCTCCTTCCACTGCAAGGGCTTGGTTCTGGTGTTCAATGGGAAGGTACTGCAGCCAACAAACACACCTCATGTCAAAAGCATCAGGACACTGCCCCCACCTAGCAAACCACAGGCGGGGAACTGCTAGCAGCATCACAGAAACTCGTGACATACGCTATAAATCATGGCCATAAAATATAAGCAGAAAAAATAATATGGTAAAAAAGGGCAGAAAGGAAATTCCTGCTCTAACAGCTCTAGCACAACCAGAGCAAAAATTGACTCCTTCTCACCTGATTGTGAACTGCAGACACCACTAAACTTACATTAAATCTCAGCTGAAAGAAACACACGACTGCTACGAATACTGCCAGATGGCAATGTTCTTGTAGAGGGCCACTGTCTGGCAATCACACTGGAGAGATGTGGTCCAGAGATGGAACAGAAAGGAACATATAACCCAGTCTTCTCAGTGAGATGTGTGATTCCTCCTGCCTATGGGTTTTGAGGGTTTTCTTATATTTGTTTATGTTTTAAGCCTAGATGATCTCCTGCCCCTTCAAGGTGACACTAAAATCAGAGAAAAATGATTGTGTAGGAGAGATTTACCTGAACAGGGCATCAAAATTTTGTGACGTTTTAACTAGAGGTAGTAAAGTGAAGTCTGGATATGGCTTAGTGCAGAGTTCTCCTGGTCTGACATGTCCAGAAAAGCCAAGAACAAATGTGACAAAAGAGCAAGATTCAAAATCTGAAGACAGAAAAAAACCAAAGCAAACAAACAGAAACAAGTGAGGAAAAGCTCCTGATGTCTTACAAGAAAGAAGGCAATTAAAGAAATAATTAAAAAAAAAATAAAATAATAAAACAAAACAACCTGGGGGGAAGAAGCAGCATAAATTTGACTTTATTTCTTGAAGAGTTTTTCCAACAAAATAAAGTAGAGAATATGGTGAGGGTGAAATGATGAATGAAAAGAGCACAGAAACAAGAGAAACAGGTTCAGTATGATTCCTCTACTCTGTATTTACACCAGGCTTTCTGGAAAGATTGACCATATTGCTGATGTACAGGTAAGAAAGACACAAACCAAAAGCATTCTGATACCTTGCTGGGAAATGCATTATTCAAATGTTAACTCATTGCACAGTGTTTTTCCATG
Source organism: Parus major (assembly GCF_001522545.3). Lineage (NCBI taxonomy): Eukaryota > Metazoa > Chordata > Aves > Passeriformes > Paridae > Parus > Parus major. Next base: position 18,833,539 of record NC_031774.1, on the reverse strand, counting down.
TGCTTGGTTTCCACCTCAGACAGGCCATACAGCTTGCAGAGGCATCTGCTGGGATCTGTCTCCAAAATGTGGCTCACAACACCACATGTGCACGTTTCCTCAGGCATTTCCAGCCAGTGCTCCTTCACATACAGAGTCTTGAATTACACCCACCTTGGCCAGGAAGGCACTCCCTGAATATTTTCTTGCAATTATCAGTCACGGTTAGAACCTGATCTCATATGGCTGCCAACTAACCATCAACTGGGATTTACATATCAAGAAGTGCAAAAGGTAGTCTGGAAAACAAGGGAGAGGCCAGTAGTGGCTTCTGCAAACACTCACTGATTCAATCACACTTGTGCTGTGAACTCAATGAAAAAAGCAAGAATTTGGGCTCAGGATTGTAAACCTTGGCAGCTAATTCATCACAAAACTGATCATGTGTGCATATGAACAGCAGGTTACTACCACCTCAGGCTTAATTATATGAGCTGCCTCCCACACAACAGCAACTGACAAGACCATGGCCAACTGACCCATTCATAAAATGTAATTTAAAAAAAGAAAAAGTAGGAGCATGGCTTAAGCCTCTACCTGTGATATGCAGCTGCTACTTGCACAGTAAGCTCTGCTCACTGCCACCAGGCCTTCTCTTTTACCAAAACATCTGCTCCCATCCTCTCGTTCCTGCTATAGCCACCCAGCTGTCTGAGGAAGAACCTATCCCCAACACACCTGCTCCAACCTGGTCAGACCAGTTTGGCTTTAATAGCAAGTAAAAACAACAAATTAAAATGAACCTGGAATTTGTTCATTTTTGAACAGAACATATGATCTCCTCATCCCCCTTTTTGTGGCTGATCACAGTTGAGCAGTTTCTAAGCAAGGATACAACTTCCTTCACAGTACTGCATTCCTGAAGTCACATACTTACTGTTTTCTAATTCTAGAGTATGAAAGAAGGAAATTAAATTTGATGGTCACTTACTGTAAGGACCTGTACAACAGTCCCATACAGTATTCCCAGAACTACAGTTTCTTACATGTATCAGCGCAAGATACCTCGCAGAGCTCCAATTTTAATTGCATATAATGTTTCCCTCAAACTAACTCCAAACCACATCCTCACAAACCAGTCAGCCAGGCTCCAGCCAACATGGACTTCAAAGTTGACTGACGGAACAGTTCAAGTTTTAGTTCAGAAAACCTGTGAGGTCTAGAACTTGTGCTGCAGCAAAGTCCTTAGTCTTCCATAGAGAACCATAAACACTATTTGCCACAGAAAAATCGCCTCAGAAAGTCTAGAGGTGTTTTCCTGACAGCCATCACTAAATCAAGGTTGGTGTTTGCTTGCAATTCAGCATGAAGAAGGCAGAGGGAAATGACAATCTATGAAAAAAACATTTGAATATAAATGGAACAAGTTAGTTTTTAATTCCCATAGTTTTAGTGCAGTGCAACATATTTCCTAACCTCTTAACAAAAACACCAGATCCTCAAAATGACTTCCACTTAAGAGCTCAGTAATTGTTGCATTTACTGTAGTGCAATAATGCTGTTAAAATAAATGAAGCTTTGAAAGTCTCTGCTTTGAAGCCTCAGAGAATATACTTCAGCACCAATGACCAGACCCCACAGTGACTGGCTGGTGCACTGCAGGTGACTGACAATATTCAGAAATTATTAATCATATTTTCTTCAAATGACTTAATAATCTTTTACACACCTTTGAAAAGTTAAAAATTAGCTATTTTTCCCATGCAAAATAGAGATGAGGCACACAACCCAAAGTGTGCAATGTTATTTACAACACCAGTAGCAGAGAGCATCAGGCGGCTCCAGCTGCTGCCACCTCTGTGCTCAGGACATGTGAACAGGCACTCCCAAGTGTTCCTGCCTTCAGCCATGCTACTGGAAACACTATTTAATCATAGGGTGTATGTATCAACAGAAGTTCTGAAGCCAGTGCTTCCCACTCAGCAGGTTGTGACCTCCCTGAATAGCCCTTACCTGTTTTCACATCTGAACTGAACTTGAACAGAGATGCTAACAGCAATTTATGGCACCACACCCTTCACACTCCTCATTCTCCAGGTTTTACACTGTTTGCATAGACTATATTACAAATGAACAGAAAATTAATTATTCAGATTCTAATTTGCATTGCATGTTGATGTTTATGTAATTGAAAACCATATAATTACTTTGTTTTAACATCCCTCATAAATATGGATTTTTTAACACAGTGCTTTACAGCAAATTAGTACCAAAAGTCTGGTAATGTGAGATGAGAGCATGAGTTCCTTTGGCAAGTTCAGGGAACAGCACGAAGACTAAATACTGGTGTGATGTGTCTCTGATCACTTCATAATTTTCAGCAGGCAGAAGAAAATCCGCTGCAGTTCCCAGCTTTTCTAGGAAGTCAGATCAGACTCTGGGACACAAGTTTTAGTGCAAGAGCAGCAAAGAAGGAAAGTCTAGAATTCAACAGCCTCATCCTTCACACATTTACAGGTACTGAAATGCTTGGCTGAGGATGAATCTCAGCTTAATCTAAAACCTGGCAAGAAACTTCCTTTTTCATGATAATCCACTTACTTATTAAGTTTCATTTGTTAGTTTTAGATCAGGCAGCATGAAATACCTTTCCCTGGAACCCCAATTGGCAACTTGCTTGGGGTTTAAAGCCACCCTTAACTAATTTGTTCTCCAGAGTGAATACAGCACACTGATATAGCAACTTAAGTGTGATCTACAATAAAGAAACAAATGCCTTTAGCTTCAGCTGCAGAAAGTTAATGCTTCCATTGACCTGGCTGGGAGCAGCATTTAGAATGAGTGGGCATGAAGATTGGTAAGGTCTGGTAGATAAACTTTGACATTAATACCACCTCAGTAATTTGGCATCCCTCACAACTCAGTTTTCCACACCTTTATTTGTCCTATAGGATGATATAAAATCGTATTTTCTGTAAGGCAGAATAAAACTGCAGCAATGCTAGCACAGTAAAGTGAAAACAATTGGAGAAAAACAAGAATTATCCTAAACAAGGATTTCTCAAAGTAATAGACACAAACTGCCAAGACCTGTTGAGGTCCTGCCCTGATGGGATCACCTCCATTTCTGGGGACAGTTCTGCATTTCTACCTGCTCTCCTTCACAAACCAAGTGCACTGCAGCAGCACAGATTCTAGCTGAAGGGACACACCTAGATGATCTGGAGTCACTGCACTTATTCTTGCTGAGCCAATGTCAGTAAAGCTTCTCAGCAGAGCTTGGTAACTCTAGGGGACTGTCATATTTTTGACTGAAAACATACTGTTTAAGGTCAGTCACAGAATTGGCTATGTACTAAACTGCTACAGAATCTGAATGGAGATCCTTTTACAGCTGGCCATGTTGGCTCTGCCTGTGGCTTTAGCTTTGTTTAAGAACACACGTACAAGCTTTGACAGAGGTCACATGACCCAAATTATTCCCAGTTATAACTGAAGTAGGGAAAAGATACAGATTTTAACCACATGGAAAACTAGGTACAGCTGAGGACAGAGTTGCAGCCTGACATTTTAGGAGTCACATCTTCCAACTTCACTGTTGGCAGCTGCAGGCAGAAAAAACCAAACCAAATAAAAAACCTACTCCAAAGTCTGACATTCAAATAGCTGAGATCTGCTTTTCCCCATACACACAGGTATATACAACAAAACTGGTCTTCTTGCCAATTCCACTGCTTCACAAAAAGCCAGTCCAACTCCCAAAAAGAAAGGGACAGGGGTGCTCTCTGCCCAAGTCCCAGTGCAAACTGCTGAATGCAGCCACCTTCCTCAACAGTTACACTTGGGAAATCATTTCTAGCCATTGGTTACAGACATGACAATGCCAGACCAACAAAGGCACTGAAACATAAATTAACCTCACACTTTTTGTTGACCTGGTTAATGCACACAGGTCTCAAAGCTAGGTTAAGGCTAAAGCATTATTACTTACCTGAGATTAATGTCAATAACCAGGCTAAACAGCAAGGTTTAAAAGTGCAGGGTTGATAGGGACAGACCCGGTGGGAGAGCAATGCAGACCATCTCCCAGCTGGGCTTCAAAGTAGAATTACAGGTTGGGGTAGGCCAGTCTGATGAGTGAGGGTTAGAAGTGAAACAGAAGACACAGCCAAGCTAACTCCCACTCCGCTAGCAAGAGTGTCTCTTCAGTACTTAACCCAGGAAACCTTTGGTGAAGCTCTTCCATGACATGTGCTTGCTACAACAACTCCCATTTTCCAAGAAAAAAACATGTTGTCCCTGTACTGAAACTTCACTGACAGAAGGTTTCATTTTAAATATAAGTGCTATAATAATTTTCTACAGTAAGTGTAGAAAATGCACTTGTTCACCTTACCTGGAACTGATTTTGTTTCACAGCAAGTCAAAGATTAACATCTGTGCCTTTTATTTGGATTTCCTCCAGTGACAGCAAAAAGACTTGGGTCTGGCTCCTACAGTCCAGCAAGAGGAGCATTTAGCACAACTAAGTCACACTGACATAAATGAAAAGTTAATGCAATTCAGCAGCCAGGGCATGGCACGACATGCCAATACATACAGTGCACCTCAAGCTCCAACAGGATGTTATAAACTTGTGGAAAATGTATTTCACGAGGATTTATTTATTTTTACTAACGAGAGCTCAAGATATAATTTAATGAGCCTCAAGATCAATGCAGAAAAATAATGTCCTTTATTTCACACTTGTCTTTCTCAAGTGTAACATTTTATAACCTGTTTTTGAAGTCTTGAAGCACAGGCAATGAAACTGGATCTCCACATCATCACCTCTTTCTGCAACTTTTAATTAGACATAAATGCCACAAAGTGAAGGTAAGAATATCTGGACACAAGCATTCAGAACTCACATTTCATCTGGACAGGTGAGAAAACCCCATGCTTTCTCAGGCTCAGTTCCCAGCTCTTCTCATCAGTCACTTGATGAAAGAAAAGTATCCCTACACCTCCTGTTTTTATAAGTAGCATGAGAACTGCAATTTCAGTTCCAGCAACAAAAAAAACCAACCAACCAACCAAAATTAAAAAGCATGGTATTACAGTAGAAGTCCAATGAGGCAATCCAGTGAGACCAGCACTTCCATGATGGGAGCAAGCTGTGCCTTGAGGGAAGGCATTCTGAAGCACTTCTGTCTACAGAACATAATTAATACAAGCTGGAGGCACAGTGGTTCTCTGTCCCTACTATCATCAAGGAATTGCTTTCAGGTCAAGATGATTGTTGCCAGATCCTATTTTTCTTCCCTATTATCACTGATAAAGCTGTTGATAAACATGGTGACTCCCAGTGACACAACACCCCAGCCAATATTTGACCTAGATCATAAAACTGATTTTTACAGTAGTCAAGTTATCATCTGCTGGTAACTTTGAGCTTCAAGTCATCAAAAGTGATCTGAGCAGATTAGGTGAAGAGAATGGACACGTCCCAGATCTAGAAACACCTTTTAAAGTAAGTTTGTTGTCCATTTCAAGACTTAAGTCATTGTCTATTGCCACATTACAGTTGCTCTTAATAGAACATCTGCTCTCCAAACAGGGGCAGCATGCCTTTTATTAATTACATTTTGGCAACACGTCTTTTATTATTCTACCAAAATGACTGTAGAAGCAACATGCTGGTCTACTATTCCTAGTAGAATAGGAGACTATTCCACAGCTACATTTGCCTGTTCTGCAACAAAACCTTGTCATATTCACAAACTCAGGGAGCTGAGTGACAGCAACTCAAATCCACTTGTACCAACTGTCTGGACCTCTCCCTGAGATCCCCACATCTACTTTAAACTGCTTAGATTCCAAAATCTCCATGCAGAGTGAAGCAAGAGTTCCTCTCTTGATCCCACTCAGAAAATACCATGTTTCTGAATGAGTCTGGGCCCATCTACAGCAATGCCTGGATTATTACCATCTGTTCTTATCAAGTGATCAACAATCTGTTTCAGAAATGATGGCCTGCCCTGGGAGGCAGCACAGACCACAGAGTCCATGTGCTGTCAAAATTAACACAGAGATGAACTCAGCAGTCACCTGAAAGGTCAGTACCAACTACATGAACACCTGCCTCCTGTAGCTCACCTTACGTGTTAGTCCCCATGCAGATGGATCAGTTTTTTTCTTGACAAGAACCCTCTCAAATAAGTCATCTTTTGAGGAGAAAAAAGGGAAAGAAGAGGAATCATGGTTTCAGGGAATGGAGGAGCACAGGAAAGAAAAAATTCACAGCTAACAAAACTATTTCCATCTAGCAAGTACTACAAAAGAAGGATATTAGGGAGCTAAATATGGTCAGGCAAAGCCTTCATTTAATAAAACGTTCAGTGACATTTTATTTGTATCCTTCATTATGTTTCTGCTTCTATTCAGTCTGCCTCCGAGTATTAAATTCCTGCTGCAGGCTGAATCTGGGCTAAGATTATGCACAATAATTGCAAGTTGAGCTTCAGTTTACAGACTGAGACAATAATGAGTCAGAGAGACTCAATAAAATCCTGTATACACACAGGATCAGATTACAAAGCCTTGGGATGTTCAAGTGATACCACGGCATTTGGGAATTTCAGATTTTCAATTTACCAGGTGCAAAAGGCTGGTTACAAGCTCCATACGGAGTGGGATGTTCTGGGAGCTATTTATGTTTCATAAACTAGGTTTTGTGGTATTTCATTGAAATTTAGAGTACGTCTGTTCTACTTAGCTGTCAGTTCTAAAACCCACTTTGCATTGCAACTCAGTCATGCAAACATTAGCAGTGGCCTTGGTGATTACATCTACAGCCAGCCCACTTCCAGCTTTGCTATAACTTAATCCACAGAAACTATTGTTACAGGATTCACATTATCACATAACAATTCATTTTAGGAAGTCAACATTTTGAATGATTTTCCTCTTAATTTGACACAGGGTCAGATTTTTTTATTATGCTGACAAGTTTTATACAAGCAATTTATAAATGCCTCAGAGAAAAGAGACTTCTGAAACTGTGTATGCTTCTATAATTGTTTTAGAATACTGGGGCATATAAAAATCCTAATGCAAGTTCAACTAAAAGATTAAAAATAAAAGGAGGAGGTATCCACATGGATAGCATAGGACATTACCAAATACACAGGACAAGAATAAACTTCTGAACACTTGCGAAACATTTGGTTTATAACTTGATCATGATGGTATTGTTTACAAACAACTGCAGAGCTAGAATTTCAGAAATACTACTGGAGTCAAGAACCTCTTTTTACAGCAGCAGACAGAGTAAATACAGATTACCAACAATAAAACTCCCTTTCCTAGGCAACAGGGTTTAAACTAGTAAAGGTATTTAGCAACTTAGAAAGAAGAAAAGGACAGCCATGAAACAAAAATGGATTTGAATTAAAGTATCCAGTATGCTCATTAGTCTTCTAACGAAAAGTACAAAATGGAGGAAAAGAAGCACTGTGAGGACTCATTTAGATTAAAAAAACCCCAAACCAATTAAAAGAATAAATTAAACACAGTCCTAGAGCTGAACAAATTTACATAGTTGTTGGAAGATACTGAGAAGGAGCAATTCCTTTCCAATTGAGTGGATTCTTGTCACAGAACAGGAAATCCCCCCAGCAACAGGCCTGAGGAGTACACCCAGAGTAGATGCTACAAATGATTAACACTGTCAGCTAAATAGAAGCATAGGAGAAAAGTATGTGGGAGAGAGAAACTTTCCTCTGAATTGAGATCAATTAAACACAGAACAGTAGCAGAAATTTCTAGTTGTTGCTGGTGTTGGTAAACCTGGAGTAATGCCCTAGAAAGAATAATTCTTAAGTAATTCACATTTTTGACTGGTGTGGATAATTCAAGCAATGATATCTTCCATCCAATCCCAAGACTGAAGCACATACTTTGATGAATACATCACATTCCAGATTAAGGGAAATACTTTGCTGTGCTACTTGACTGCTGGAAAACTGAGATGACCAAAGTATAGCTGTGGTGGGATTAAAAGAATTGCTCTGAAGTTTATCACTGCAGTGACAAGAGCTACAGATAACTTCTGTGAGGAATTAGAGAAGAATTCTTTGACTTGCTGCTGAACTGGCACTTTTTAATCTGACACTTTCCTCATGACATACAAACCTTTGTAAAATACACAACACTCAGTTACAAGTGGTGAGGAAAAGAGAGGGCAGGAACGTGCTCTGAAATTTGATCTTCCTCTCATTTTCACAGCTAAATCATGGGGCCATCCCTCCTCTCAAATGAATCTGCTCTTATTTGTGACCAAAATTAGTCTTTATAAAAGCATATCTTCAGGTTCATCTCAAATTGCAGCATGCCACCAAAGCTGTTATTCATTGAATATGGCACATTTTGAAGTGTTCCATGTCAAAGATGGGTCAATATGTTTTTCAGTAGGAGGCCACATTCCTGTTTTCCTAGTCTGCAGAGTGACCCTTCTTGACTGAAAGGATCCTTGCAGAGTGACCCTTCTTGACTGAAAGGATCCTTATGCATGGAGGAGCATCTGACACAAACCAAACTGATATGCTACTGGAGTCTGCAGTAATGACAGCAGGATAAAGGAAGCCTTTGAAGTTCATGGAAGAGCAGGAAGAGGTGATAATCTAAAAAGCTTGTCAGTATACCCAAGAGAGCAGAAGGAGAGCAAAGTATCAATTAATAATTCACACTTCTATTTCCCATGTTATCATAGTATCTCAAAACAGTTTGCAAACACTGATTAAGTCTAATGACATGCCCCTGAAGCAGACAAGCACAGCTGAAGCTCCAGTCCTACCATCCAGGATGGCACTTTGGGAGCATTTCCTTTAGCTGATCTATGCCCTCTCTTTCCCATCTGTTAAATGGTGATAACGACGCTATCATGCAGTGGTTCAGAAGCTCAGTGACTTCTAAATCAACACATTTACAGACAGAAAAACAGCACACAAAGACAATCTCATTGTCAGATTACACTCAATTACACTGAACTAAAGCTACCTCATTTGACATAACACAGCCAGTCGGAAGGAACCCCTCTACATTCATTTTATAACACCCTACAGATTTGCCTTGCTCTGTCCCTAAGTACCCAGAGCACTTGAGTTCTAGTTAATGACCAGGATTCTTGGCTACTGTGTTGACACAAACACATTGTAATTACAGTAATTAGATCTGCTGTAGGGAGAATTGTGAGAAATTAAAGACTGTCCACAGTAGCATCTAATTCCCAATTAACACGAAGTAGTTGGTGTGTTTGCAAGCCAGGACAGACATACCCACAGCTGCAAACTCCAGAGGGAATCGTCATTTATATTCAGATGGGAAGCTGAACACATCACACTTTTAATCCTAGCTTTTAAAGACAGGTACCCTCTCACCATTGTCCACTTATAGATGGTGAAACGGCCATTCAGGGAGGCTCTGAGCTGCCAAAGGAAAAGCAAATTACACAGGCTCCCCACAACCAGTACTGCACTTTGGGAACTCCTCATTCCCAGCCCCATACTTGGACTTTTTTTTTTTCTTTTTTTTTTTTTAAATTGGCCCGCAACTGTGGCTGTTCTTGTCTTAATGGAGAGAGTTCTTTCTGCCTTGTTTGCACCGCTTTCACACACATAATCAGAAAGAATTACTTTGCTTACTCTCTTACTAATCTAACATTTCCAGACAGACCAAATATGAAGACAAAAGTAACAGCTTCATGAAATACAGCTCTTTTCTTCTCTTGAGCCTGACAGTCAGTTCCAAAAGCAGATTGTCATGACAACAAACAACCTGGAGGAAATCCAACCAATTAATCTGCAGAGGAAGCAGTCATCCCAACCTAGGAGAATAGCACTGCTGCTTTAAGCTCCAGAAGCAAAAACAAAGCGAGAAAGCGAAAGAAATCTTACCACTCACATTAAGCTGATTAGGCTGCCTTAGAGCTGGAGTGAAGAGCAGTCCAGCCCTGGGCACGCGCTTGGCCCTTTGGTCCTGCTCCCGACAGAGAGCAGGGGCAGGCCAGACCCTCTGCAAGGCTCTGATCCACACACAGCTATGTTCCCAGGCTGTGATGTAGCTCAGCACGCTGAAAAGTTACCAAGATGACCCCTCCAACCTTTATATGCGGAGCCAAGGCAAGAGCTCATAGGCTAGGCAGAGGTATAACACAGAAGAGACTGTCACACACCACTGCTATAAACCCTGTTTTGTTAGTACGGCTGTTGTGTGTTTTTCCTCTTCCTCTGTGAGTTGTCAAAAAAATTTATCATCATCTTAAGCTCAGGATTATTTTATTTTTCACAAACGATTAATTCATCAGTGCAGGTAGATAGTAAAGTAATTCTCCTTCAATTTCACTAATGACATCTTCCTTCATATGCTGCTTTATCTCTCTTCATCTGTCCTGCTTTCTACAGGCTGATCCTCCCCTGGAAATATCCACCGTCTCCCATATTTGTTCTACTCTGGTCTCACGGTAGTAACTCAGCCATTGAAATGTTTAGCAGCAGATGCCCAATACACACTGTTTGTTAACCTCAAGTCATTCATATATACTTCACGTTTTATAAAACACTGTGGTGTTAAGAAAATAAAACTGAGAAGCACTACCTGTAGACTTATATGATAGGTTAAAAAGAATAAAAATGTCACTGTGTTTTGAGATTCTCCCAAGACTCAACACACAACAATTTTCAAATAAAATTTTTCTTCCCTGTCTTCAGGGGAAGGGTAGGAATAAATGCTTTCACTGCAGACCTGTCCTGCAGTTAAACATAAATATGTCTTTCAGAAGTTAACTGAGCAATGAAGATCTAAAGCTTTAGCATACACAATATTTACTCATCTGGTAAACAGACAGATTCACTTCCAGCTCAGGTCTGACTATCAATTCCCCCATGTCCAATCCATCTCACAGAAGTACTAAATGGATTTCCAGCAACTTCAGTGACCAATGGATCACACATTACAAGCACTTCCTGCAAAAGTCTGTTTTTGCAAACTTGAAAAAGAAACCACTCTTCTGAGCACTGAGAATGCAATGTATGCATGTGCACACTCTCTACACATTTCACTCTCACTATATGCAGTGCTAGCCAACACAGAGCAAGCCAATAGAATCCTATTTTCTACTGAGTCTGTTCTGTGTTGAGTTGGTATAATATTGCAGGAGAGAATAAAACCCCTGTGCCTACCTGGAGGGCTTTCGCAGCTTTCCTCATCACTGTTGTCTTGGCAGTTATTTTGACTGTCGCACACAAAGCTTTTATCAATGCAAAGACCATTTTTACAGTGGAATCGGGCAGTAGAGCAAAGCAATGGATTTGCTGCTGCAAAAAAGAGAAAGTGAGATCTCTCATTAGGAATTCTCTTGCCCAGGCTGTTAAATAGCTGATAAGCATCAACCACAGATCACAACTCAACAGCTGGTCAATTCACTGGGTAAGTGGGAGTAACTTGGCAATCAAACCAGCCCTGGCTCTCTAACCAGGGAGAGCTGAAACTTCTAATTTATGCAAGATTCATTACAATTACCAGAGATTTAGCCCACCCACAGTTGTGATAAGCCTTCTGTTCATTTTCATGAGAGCCCAATCATGATAACTGTTCCACATTTGCTCACACTGAAGACATATGGAGGGTAGAACGGCCTACCATAAACACTGCCTGTTGATTCCCATTACAGAAGACTCCGTTTAGATGAAGTTTCATACTATAAGACAACAATTCTGACTGAGTAGAATTGGCCTGGCAGTAGTTTATTTACCTCTTCCCCATTCTCCTTACTATTTTGAATTGATACAATGGCAATGTTGAAATCTCTCAGCCTCTCACTGTTTGAATTTCAACTCCTTTTTAAGGAACAGTGTTTGCATCCCTCATATACATCATATATAACCATATCCTTCAACACAGTCATCACTTAGCTGAGATATGCCTGATTTAGCTGGTTTTAGTATCTACTCATAAATCAGTCTCTGTCCTTTAATCCTTTTTGGCACTCTTCTATGAACTCCAAACAGTTTTTGGTAATGGGATGACTGAAACAGAATGCAACTTTCCAATCAAAAATCTTAAAGGCTGCTTAGATGCCCTGTCTACTTCAAACTGCTTGTTTGACACAATAACAAAGGGGATTACAGTTTCCAAATACTAACTGGCTTCCATTTTTTAAAGAGCTACAGCTAAAGAGTTTTTAATGAATTAATTAATTAATTAATAAAACTTTCGAGTCTACCCTGGATATAACCTGCAGGACAAATAACAAACACTCCCAATTTCTCCAGCTCCCCAAGAGCTTGTTTAGCACAAACATGCTAAAACTCCTCTGGTTTGAAACTGCTGCACACTTGCATACCACATTGATTTTTGAGGTCACCTTAGAACCTACATACTCCTCTTCATAAGCAGTAACTAGACATTTAGACATGCTAAAAAACACCAAGTGCCTCATTGGCATAGAATAATGGGGAGATCAGTAGCATGTTATCATCAGCTGTAAGGTCCCATTGGAACTATACACTACAAGCTCACGGGAAATTGTGTCATTCCTAATGAACTCCATAAGCTGGTGCACTTTCAACTGAGACCAGCCACTTAGCAGTCTACCACCTTAAGGATATTCAAAGCGCTTTTTGTCAAAACTTATTTTTAGTCCACTTGTTCAAGTGTAACCCGGAGTAATTTCCTTAGCCTTCAATGCTGACTCGCTGCCACAGTCGAAGTCCTGGCAGGACCCAAACCAGACTCTCCAGGACAACAACAGATGCCACCTTAAGAGAGGTTCATGCTGTGGGGAAAGCACAGCAACCACCAACAGGAAAGACAAGTCCTCCATGAAGCAGACAGTGATAGATCACTCTAAAGATTAGCCCTTTTGTTATCTTTGAAAGCTGCTGTCTGTTGTCCTCCTCCTGACCTTTAAAAGTCATTGAAAACAAAACCTCAGCATGTCTCTGACAGGAGGATGAGCAAGTATATTGCTGCAAGCTTTCACCTAGAGACCCATGCTTTTACCAGCTCTTGATAGCAACAACAGGGCTGCTGGATTCAACATAACTTTTCCCTACTGCTATGACTTATGCCTGCTAGACTTACAGATACAAATGGATCTGTGCTGCCACACACAGAGGGTTTAGCCCAAAACAAACAGCACTTCAGATCATCTCTCTGCTACAACTTCCCTGCTGCTGTGCATTGGCAGGCATGTCTGGCTTCAAGAACCTCCTCTCCTTCCAAGAACCTGTTTCACTAAATACGCCATTATTTGCTTTTTTGTTGTTTGAGAACATGTATAAAGAGAAACCCAGATGTGCTGATGACCAAATACATCATATTCTTCAGTGACAAGAAATAGGCAAATAAAAATGGAACAATTCAAATTATATTTAATATTTGTCCAATTTGAGTTACATTTGAGTCCAGAGAACATGTTCAAAACAAACACGGAGCTTAAAATTAATTTCAGGGGCTTGAAGTATCATAAAGGCATTATGCACAAAGCAAGACTGAGGTAGACCTTAAAAAAAAAAAAAAGGCAGACAAATTTCCATGAAATGAAAAGCCAAGGATCATCTGGGTCATAAATGACAGGGAGAATGTTTGACTCAGAAACTGAAGGATACTGAATGTTTCCTTTCTAAGTAGCACCAATGAGTTGAAGTAAGCTGCAGTGCCCTCACTTGCAAGCAGGTTCACACTTACTGCAGTTCTCCTCATCGCTGCCGTCGGGACAGTCCTCGAAGCCGTTGCACCGGAAGCGGCCAATGATGCAGTGGATCCCGCTGGCGCACGGGAAGAACGTGGCACCACATTTGGATTTGGCTTTCGCTGCGAGAAGAGACAGAAGTGGGCAGAGGTGAGGGAAACAATTTACAATGGTTAGAGATCTCTTGTAGCAGTACAGTTAAGGGTGCTCTATGCAGCAATGTTGGCACTGATGTTAGGTGTCTTCCAAGCAAATTAGTGTCTTTGTGAGAGTAAGAAACACAAGAGACCCTCATTAAAATATTTTTCAGGCTGCAACCTCAAATAACACTGCCTTTATTCAACATAATTTATATAAAAACTGGGTGAAAAAGGACCACTGTATCTCCTGCTGCACAGCACAGCTATTCATAAAACATTAAATACTAACAATAGCATCAAAATATGTTTAATACACGATTACAGATTCTCATTATGATCTCAAGTCAGCAACTCTTCATAGTAAGAGAACACTGCCCTCAGCCACAGTAACGCAGATGGTTCCACCACGATGCCCAAGGAAAGCTCCAGTTAAGTCCTGTGGTATCACCAGCCTAGAACAAAACCATTCCCAACCAAAAAGCAGTTTTACAAGACAGACGCTTCACTTTTTCCAATTATCTTATGACTTGATGGACCACAGGACACTGAAGTGCTCAGACAGTCCACTCTAAAGCAAAGGCAGTCTTCAGGAGTATGCTGGTAACTGCAGGAATGTGTTTATGGTGCAACGTGGTAATGCCACTAATGGGAGAACACCAGGAAAGAAGATTCAGAACTTGCTGGCCTTTTAAGCAAATGTTTCCACCCCTACACCAAATCTACAAAATCTAAGATGTACTTACAACTCACAGGTTTTGAAATATGACAGATCAGGTATCACAGCAAGAGGCAATTTTTTTTAATGTGGCCCTATGGCACATCAATACACCAACCTGCACAGTTTTACAAGGTCAGGAGAAGGTCAGGGACTATCAGCGTACAGACTAAAAAAAAATAAAAATCTAATAGGGATAAATAGCATTAATTTGGAAGGAATCCTCTCTTCCAGGATTAACTACTAAGTACAGCTGTAGCAAAGTCTTCTTCTGTCACTTAACAGAGTGCATATAAATTGTTTTAAACCACAACTACAGTAATTCTCACTTGCTTTAATGTCCTCCAAAATCAAATTCCTGCAGTTGCTCTTACATGTTTTCCTTCATTTTATTAGTGGTTTTCAATTAGAATGATGAAGTACAAAAATAAGATGTATCACTAAATTTCATATATTCAACTGCCACTTTTTCTGAAGAGTATCCAAGGTCCACTTGGGGAAAAGAAAGTGAGCCATTACTTTGCTGAAAAAGATGATAAATTACTCTGAATAGCCGCTGTGCTTCACACCTCTGGCAATAGAAAACCATCAGCAGAGACATTTGAGCCCCTGCAATTCTTCACACAACTTCAAAGAGCAGCTTCTGTGTTAGAGTTCTGAGACAGACTGATCTCAGCTAAATAATTCAGTAACTGCAAGGTGTGAGGCACCATCATACTCCCACTCTTTAAACAAAGGCAGCAAAACAACCTCAGCAACAGATTCAGTGTCATCAAAGCAAGCAGTCTGTATTAATGCTCTAAAAAGCCAGCGAAGATGCTGCTGGAAGAGAGTGGTATTAGCACATGTATGTGAAGAGGTGCCCAATGTTTCACATGTTGTGCTTTTGTTGCTGTTCTCCTCTCCATAAAAGCTGACATCTTTCTGAAACGGTACAGTAAACATTCCCCATGTGCTTCTGGACAACTTATTTTAGAGATGTATTTTGAGACAGAACAGTTCCAGGGGGGACAAAAAGAAGTTCCAAGAGTTTCAAGAAGAAGAAAAAAATAATGAAAGAGGGGAAGCAACTGTGCTTTTGCCTCTGTTAACATTTACTGGATCCCATTTTACAAGCAGGTTTACTTCAGTCACCTTGGGTTTGAATTCAGAGACTATCAACTTTGTGATTATACTTAGTCATGCTCTTTGTCCTCTCTGAAAATATTGACAAATTAAGGCTCCAAAATTACTTACTTCTAACATTTCTAGCATGGACCATTCTCTTACTCTTGTAGCCTTTTCTTCCTGACAGATTTCAGACTGAGTTGTCAAAACCAGAGCCTCTGGCCCTCTGAAGAGGAGAGGTCATGTGGCTGCACATTCCTGAGCAGAGTGAACGTGCAGCCAGAAGTGGTGGTGAGAGCTGCAAAAGCCCTGTTTCAGAGATGACAAGGACAGCTCACAACATCCTCAGCTGCTCTGGCCACGAAGGGTACAAAGCACATCTGGGACATTTCCTCGAGCTACCACAGTAAAGTCATAAGTAATATTTAATGTTTGGCCACACCTGGAAGAAAACCATGCTGGAATAACCAAGAACAAAGTCAAGTTTCTGGAAAATGAACTCTTCCTTCTGTATAAAGCACTCAGATACTCCACCAAAAAAGAGGGAGAAACCATTCAGGACAATTATCTAATGTAAGTATTACTTAGAAAAATATCTGGGGATAAAATGTTTAACTGAACATTATATAACTATCTATCTTCTCCTCCAGAGACAGTAGCAAGAGAACAAGAAAATTCTGTTTTAGAATAACTGTTCATAAAAACACACATACTAGTAACCACAGAACAAAAAAAACCAAGGAACTAAACACCTTCAAATTATCTCTAAGTTTCCGTTTTCTATAGCCCACTGATTTTATTTTGTTTTAACTGGAGGGCAGGAAAAAATAACAAACAAAACCCAAACGCAATTCTCTATATTTGCAACAGATACGATATACAAACCAATCCAAATTCAAATTTATACTTCATTAGAGACCCTAGGAATATAAAAGAGCATTTCAACCACCAAGGTGATTCACTAGTCACTCAGTCAGTTGCTCACTAGACAGGTCTTGCTCCCAAACAGAACTTAGTTTTCCAAGTTCCAACTCCAGACACAAAATGCATTTTTCATATGCTGTACAAAAATGCAGGAAAAATGAGAAACCAGTAAAGGTTTAGTCCAAGTCATGTAGTTTGGAGAACACTGAGGAATTTCAGCTTTATTTTAAATTTGGCATCCTTCTTGTCCCCTGGCATAGTTTCCCCAAGGTTTTTAAGTGTTTTTTGGTCACTCCTCATAAGGCTGTTATGGAAAGGACAATCATTTCTTCCAGAGCAGAAATCTACCTTCCCATTCTGAAGGGTCTCTGGAAATACCCTAAACATGAAGGGCTATCATTTCCTTCAGGTCTTTGGCACCCTAACAAATAACAGATATATATACCAGGATCATGACAGCCTATAGGACATGCAAGTCACGTCCTGCACTACCCCAGCATTCCTCTGCAATTCCAACTCCCATTACATGACTGTTATGAAAATGATTTTCTTCTCCTTTGCTCATCATTGTGTCTTCTACTGCACAGGTTTGATGTTTTCAGGCAGATCTGTATGTGAGAAGCTTTATGTTTATCTAACAGCAGCTATCTATTTGGCTATTTTGGTGATTTCAGCCTCAATATGCTTTCAAGGACAGCATTGTCTTTGCAATCTATACTCCTCTTTGCTACACTTGGTTGAAACAGGCTCAGGATAATCAAGAATTACAGGGATATCAGGAAATGACAGAAGATAAGTGAAAAAAAGGACACAGGCAAATTGTTTGACCTTATTTAGCCATGGTATTACAACCAGCTAAAGGAAAGGGAAAGGAGGAAGTTGGTTGTTTTCAAAGGAACAGGCAAGTCCTCCTAAACCCATGTTTCCAGAAAGAAAGAAAAACGAAGAGACCACACCCTGGACAGGAAGGGGTGAAATACAGCAAGAAACCACAGAGTAACTTAGAAAACTGTGGCAAAAGAAAGCTACTCAAATACAGATCCTGACTGGATTCAATATAGCAAGTACAAAAAACACCCCAAAAATCCGCCATTCAACCAATTTGTGAGCCTATGGCAGAAAGGATCAATTCATTCCAGTTCCTTTTTTCATTTGTTACCTACCCGTGGCAGAAACAACACAGGACTGGAAGATTAATGTGAATCTTTATTTACATTACACAAAAGGGAATCACCATGGTATTTAAAATGAGGTGTCAGTGAACTACCATGAACTTGAGGAGCCTCCTGTGACTTCATTACCCAAGGGAAGAAATTGCTCTTCACTAAAACATTCTCTTCATCTCTTAAAGTTCAAGCATGAAGCAAATGGTGAAGATGGCATAGAGCTGCTGGCCACAGTACAAGTTTGCCAAATGTTCCCTCCAGGTTGCTTTGCTTAAGTTTAAAAAAACTATTTTGGCAATTGTACGTGTGAGTGCGTGAAGTCGCTCCTTATGCTACACAGAACCCAATCCTCCCACCCTCTTCTTTCAAAGCTCTAAAAAAATACTAACTTCCCATCAGGAGCAGTAGTACACTCCACTGAGGATATGACAGTTTGCAGGCACAGCTCTACAGCAGTGACAGAAAAACATTTTGCTATCTTTAGGATCTCAAGTGTGAAACTGTACTATTTTTACAAATGTGTAATCCGTTTTATTATTTCTCAGCAGAGATGCACAATAGCAGAGAAAAAGAAATCAGATTTGGCATATACTGTGTAAATCCTTATGCTGTATATAGATAATGCTCTTGAATAGAAGCAATTTTGATACTCATTGCTACAGTGACTTGGAACCTGATTAGAAGGTTACAACTGATCTGCAATGGGCAGGTGATTTTTCTTTTCATAGATGGAATAGTAAAGACATTAAATGCATTCTATAACTAACAGTATTAACTCTAAGTTTAACAAGACCAAGTGCAAGGTGCTGTACCTGGGTCAACAAAAACCCTGGTGTCAAGACAGGCTGGAGGGTGAGTGGACTTAGAGCAGCCCTTCCAAGAAGGATGTGGGGATTCTGGTGGATGAGACTGGACATGACCCAGCAATGTGCGCCTGCGATCCAGAAATGTATCCTGGGATGCATCCAGCAGGTTCTCAGCACAGGAGGGACGTTGACCTCTTAGAGGGAGTCCAAAGAATGAACCACAGGGTTGAAGCACCTCTCCTTATGAGACCAGGCTGAGAGAGTCAGTTGTTCAGCCTGATGAAGAGAAGGCTCTGGGGTGACCTTACTCTGACCTTCTGTAGCTGCAAGGGATCTACAAGAAAGCTGGAGAGGGATTATTTACAAGGGCATGTGGTGACAGGACTTAAGCTGAAAGGGAGTAATACATTTAGATTGGATACAAGGAATAAATACTGTGAGTGAGGTGAGGCACCGGAACAGTCTGCTCAGAGAAGATGCAGATGCCTCATCCCTGGAAGTGTTCAAGGCCATGTTGGACAGGGCTCTGAGCAATCTGGTCTAATGAAAGGTATCCTGCACGTGGCAGGAGGACAGAACTAGATGATCTTAAGATCCTTTCCAGCCCAAACCACTCTGTGATCATATGACTGTTACTGTTGAGCCAGCTTAAGCATGTCACAGCTAACTATAGTGCACTGGGCACTAATTGCTGCATGCAACATGCAAAGAGAGCATACAGCACGTACCCCACAATATTGGACAGTAGGCAAGCCTATTTCCTTCTTTTAACTTTACAGACACTTCTGTTTTAAAATGTTTCTCAATTATTTTGTCATTTGAAGCGAGGAGACAAAATGTAGCCGATACAAGAGCTGACATTTTGCGACAACGCAGATAGAAGTAAAATGCACAGAACTTGAGTATCTTTGAACTAAATCATTGCTTTAGAACCTCTCCAAGCAGCAATCAAGCAAAGTAACTTTATGCTGCTTCAGAGCTACACATCTCAACTCAACAACAGATAATGATTTATTCAGCTAATCAAAACTTGATTACTTGCATGCAACAAGAGCAACTCTCCAGACAGAAACCACTGCGTGCAGATGCTGCATTATTGCAAAGCTATCAGCTTTTTCCTGACTTTGATAATGAACCACCTTAAACTCCTCTGCTGCTGTTAATTTAGACAAGGGATCACACAACACTGTAAAACCACATTCTTTTGATTAATGAGTGGCAAAATGCAGCATTCCAGTAAAGTGGAATTCCTCCTTATGTGAAGGAGATAAAGGTTTTAACTTTAATTTAAAAGAAGGCTTGATTTGACAACAATATGTAACACAAGCTGGATGGCACCAGGGTATCACTCCTTTCACCCCAAGAAATTATATAAACCCTAACCATGTAAAACAGTTACAGCTACTTTGTGTTAATTGCTGTTTAGACCCCACATTTTTTTCAGCTCCTTTTCCCATGGGAAAGCCACTGCTACCAGCAATCACTCAGCTGCCTCAGCACTGAAGGCAAATGCATCATTGGTTAGTTCACGGAGCTCTGGAACAGGGCTGTCCTGCAGAACAACACAGTGAAGTTTCGCTTCCTCTGCTTGCTTTTTCCTATCTAGAAAAAAGCTAGCACTTGAGTAATATTGCCACTATAAAAAGCACCCAACAGTCCACTATGCCAGAAGTTCTCCAATTCAAAACAAAACAACTATTTAATTTAATGAGTTATGATACAAAGCACAACCAACTGCAGAGCATTCATTGCACCTACAAAAATCCTTGGGTCACTCTTGCTTTTGCTCTCTGTTTAACAAGGCAGGTGAGAGAGCTGCTATTCTTAAACTGCTAATGCAAACACACAGAAAAAGAGCCCAAGATGTGCTTTATTTTAAAGGAAGCAATGTTATGTTTTTTTAAGTAGTGGAATTAGCCCAGTAGGAAGCATCAGAGGTTGTCTCCAATACAGTAAACTATCAACAACTTACATGAGGAATATTTACACTACAGTTAGCAGTAAGAGAGAAAGGACAATGCTAAAGCAAAAAAAGCCAAGGGAATCTTGCTGCCATGAAGACTAAATGGCTTCCTTCTAAAAGAGTGAAAAAAGAAAGCACTTCAGAGCTGAATTACTATAAGTCAGTGGCCTTTAATTCTTGCCAGAATAAGGCTCTAAAGTAATCTTTCATAGTCTAGGAGTCTTTTAGTCCTTCAAAATCATCACAAAGCAGAGATGGCAGAGGGAAACACAGACAAAAACCATGGTTTTCAGACATTCAGTAAAGCAGTTTCTCACTAAGGAAAGTATTTTAGAAGTTACTACTCAGTAAAACAACCTGAACAATAACATCATACCAAAGGACAAAATAAGCACAATTTCAGAGTTGTTAAGTTATTCAGGATGCAAACAGGCAGGACAGAACACCACCCTTAAGACACTTCAGTAGCAGTGCTCCTCAGGAACATCTGTGTCTGATGGGCTACAATCCCTCAGTCCATTCTGGGATACTACCTACCTGTTCTTTTTCTTTCAGCTTCGCCACCGATTCCATCCAATTGTTAAACCTGCCCAATTCCAAGCTCTCCAGCTGGGCTATTTACTGACCCCCATCAAGAGGATTAAATAATTAGCACCACAAACCCTCTTGATCTCCCTGCATAAAAAGCTATCAAACATAAGCAGCTATTGCACTTGGCCTTACTCATGTGTAATTGAGTTTCAAAGGAAACATTCACCATGGTCACTTAATTACAAATCTCATTATAACTACTAAGTATTTGGTTGCTTAATCATGGGTAAAAACAAGAGCTAATTCCAGTTTGATATTCCAAGTTTGAGAGCCATCTGAGTAAGTGGCAAAAAGATCAGCAGCTGCCTTACAGAATCTTCCCAATTAATGCTGATGCTCATTTCACGCGTTGTTTAATATCCAGCTTTGCTTAAGAATTCTGATGTTTTTTACTTACCTGCAAGAAACTTTCCAGGTCAACCAGGATATGACAGGAAGCAGCAAGAAACACAGGAGACTAAAAAGCACTCAGTGACTTTGAGATGTGACTAGATATCCAGAGGTCTTCCATGTGCATATGTGCACCTACTACAATACAACTACCTTTTTTGAGAAATTCCTAGATTTCTGCTATATATTCTAGTTATCTAGAAAAAGAGGTGTTCATTTCATTAGATTTTTAAACAGATTATTACTGGGTTGTAAGTAAGAATGAGACAACTAAAGATAGGTTTTGTACCGTTTTCTACTATTGCTGTTTGCACACCACCTGACAGCCTGGAATCCTAGCACATGACAATGCTTTTTCCAGTAATACACAAAATCTACTTTGATAGTAGCTTTTCATTGCCATGATCCTTCCAGGATGCTAATTCTAGTAGAATGCTTCTCTCTTCCTAAGTTCAGGCCCTGCTGTTAGATTTTCTCATTCCATATATTAACACACCGCCCCCCCAAAAGTTGCCAATATAAAAAATAATCCGTATTTTTAGTCCTGTACGGGACCCACCTGTCTAGAAGAGGCAAAGGGATCTTTGGCAAAGACTGGCCAACTCAGTGAGCAGGCTCCAAACTGAAGGACTCAGGGTGTGAAGTAGCAATGCTCACTACATCACATCCAGCTGGGGAATAAGCCAGGCCAACCACAGCGACAACAAATGTTCCTTATCTGACTACCAAGATGAGATCCAGAAGGAAAACCACCTCAAGGGTATCTATGGTTTTGGTGGATCCTCCTGCATCCCTTCCTCCAGGGAAACATGCAGGAACAATTACCTCTCTGAAATGGCTGTACACCAACACACACAGCACGGGGGGAAACCAAGCAGAATTCGAGATCTGTGTGCACATTCTCACTGCAGTTACACAGACATGGTGGGATAGCTCAGATGACTGGAATGCTGCCATGGATGGCTGCATCCTTTTTGGGAAAGACAGGCCAGCAATGTGAGGTGGTGGAACTGCTCTTTATGTGAGAGAGTAACTGGGATGTACTGAGCTCTGTCTTGGGTGGGCTGAAGAACAAGACAAGAGCTTACAGTAAGAATTCAGGGACAATGTGGGTGACACTGCTGTGGCTGTTTGCTACAGGCCACCCTGTCAGGAAGGGGAAGTCAATGAGGAATTTTCCAGTCAGCTGGAAGAAGCCTCGAAGTCACAGGCTCTGGTGCTCACAGGGAAATTCCACCACCCTGATCTCTGATGGAAAAACAACTCATGAGGGCACACAGGAGCCCAGGAGGTTCCTGCAGAGTACTGGTGGTAACATTTTGACACAGGTGGTGGAGGAGCCATGGAGGAGAGGTGTTCTGCTGGACCTTGTACTGACAAACAAGGAAGGACTGGCTGAGCATGTGAAGATTGGGGCTCAGCCTTGACTGCAGTGACCACGAGATGGTGGAATTCAAGATCCTGAGTGGAGGAAGCTGGGCATTAACTCGAATTACAGCCTGGACTACATGAGAGCTAACTTCAGCATCCTCAAGGCCAAAGGAATCTGGAGGAGAATCTTATGAGTTATAGTCCTAGAAAGTAGAAGGAACAAAGAGAACTGGTTAATAGTCAAGTAGAGTTTTCCTCCAATCTCTGGATTGTTTGATTTCTTATCCATAGGGATGCACCAAAGGGGGCAGGTGCATCCCTGTGAGTATGAAATCAAGTGAAAAGGGCAGAAGACCTGCATGACTGAGCAAGGAGCTTCTGGTAAATCTCAAACAAAAAGAAATATTATGGAATGTGGAAAAAGGGACAAGCAACTCAGGAGGAACATGGGATCAGTGTCAGAGTAGACAGGGAAAGCAGTAAGAAAAGCTATGGTCAGTTTAGAATTAATGGGTAATGGATGTCAAGGACACCAAGAATGGCTTCTTCAAGTACATCAGTAGCAAAAAGAAGACCAGAACAAATTTGGATCCACCCATTTGAGAATGAGGTGGGTGCCCTGGTGACAAAGAATACTGAGAAGACTGAGATACTGAATGCCTTTTTTTTGTTTCAGTCTTTACTAAGGCCAGCCCTTGGGAATCCTAAACCATGGAGGCAAGAAAAAAAAGTCTGGATAAAAGCTGACTTTCCCTTGGCTGAGGAAGAACAGGTAAGAGATAAGGCAATCTTGACACCCACAGATCCATGGGCCCCAATGGGATGCACCAACATGTGTTAGAGATGCTATTGCTAAGCCAATCCCTATTATCTCTGAAAGATCATAAAGAACAGGAGAGGTATTTGAGGACTAGACAAAAGCCAATGCACCTCTTCCTTGCCCTGGTGACGCTGTGGTGGGAGTACTCTGTCCAAAGCTAGCACTGCTCAGAGAAGTTCTAGAGTCTCCTCCTCTGGAGATACTAAAAACCACCTGAACATGATCCTGTACAATTGGCTGCAGGTGAACCTGCATTAGCAGGGGGGTTTGACTAAGACCTTCAGAAACCCCTTCCAATTCCAATCATTCTGTGATACTGAGAATCTGTGACTCCTCTTGTTTCCTCTGTAAGCATTGAAAATGCACTAGATGGAGATGTAGTGTAAAGCAGGGCACCACAAAAGTAGACTGTTAGTCCTGTTTACAAGTCAAATTCCCAGATCACACTCTCAAACAAATGCCACAAGCCTCACACTTCCACCTTTCATATAGATATTAGGACTACTCAAAGTATTCAATCTGCTGTAATTATACTAGTTATTTTAACGTACTGTTTTTATATTAATATATTTATAATTTACCTTTTTCATCATGCCTGTATCACCCTCCTTTCACGCTCACAGGGGATCACAGAGCACTTCAAATCTGTCAGTATTTGACAGCTAGCTCTGCTGTTTGCATCAACCATTCGTCTGTCTTGGGACACATCCATTTGCAGCAGAGGCTTGTCATCACCTCCACAACTGCACATAGACAATGACCAAAGTTCACAGCCACCTAACCATCTGGTAAGGACTTTGAACCTTATCACAGCCACTCCACACTTCCCAAAGTAGAAGACAGATTTGATGAAATAAAGACTACAAGTTCAGCTCTAATACTTTTGAATTGTATTACAATCATAAGGTTGTAACAAAATCCTCAGATGTGAAAAAGTGATTTTGATGCTGGAGTTACCCTTTTAGGATTTTTTAGGTTCGACACTAAATCGCTTACTTGCAAATAAGCAACTGAAGAATGAATACTTATCTTCTCCAAAATGTAGTGAGCTTTGATACAAGACCACTTCACAGCTATTGAGCTCACACTGCCTATAAGCTGTTCACTAGCAAGACAGAATACAACTTATCAGCAATGGCAACTTCTCAAAGCTAAAAAATGCACCTGGCTAGCAGCTACAGACTGCAGCAGCTGAGACACCTTCACCTTTATACATGATGGAGCAGTCCAAAAACTTGTTGCACGTATGCAATGCTGGATCTTAATGCCAGGAATCTGAGAGTATCTCTTCAAAATATCACCCTGCCTCTCATCTTCTGTAGAATTACTCTTAGTCTACACTTAATAAATGCTTTAAGAATAATTTTCTGGGGCTACTGAATATTAATTCAAAGTCTGTAATGGTAAGATTAGTCCTGCCCAAGTCCTGGCCCGCTGCTGTATTTCTAGATCTCAACTGGTTTAGACAATCCCTTCTGAATGGGGCAGACATTTCTTTTTAACAAAACACCACATCTCACTCTTCAGTGCACTGAGCTCTGCTTGTTGAACTGAAAGCCTAGTATTTAAAAGGATGGGAGCCAGAGTTACTTTGTGCCCTTTGTTCCTGTACATGAAAGCCATTCATTAGACTGACCCTGCTGAGTGGTTAAATCCAAGCAAAATGTCTTCAGCTGTAATAACTGTACTATCATAATAAGCACCTATTAAATACATTATAAAGATTGCAGAACTCATTGTCTCTACAAGAGTTTTTTTCTCTGTCTTTTAAAGAGGCTACTAAAGCTGGTTACTTATTCTTAGCAGTGTGGAAATCATGATTTTGACTGTTCTCACAGCAAACCTTAACACAAGGTTAGGATGCACATCAAAAGTCAGACTGTCACCAGAATGATTTGAGTTGTTAGTAATGACCATTTAATACTAAGTTTTGCTTTTGCCTCTATTATAATTTTGGGACTTACAAAGGGAAAAGCATGCACACATCGTGTATCAACTTGTGAGCTTCCTGTAGAGCAGACTCAAAGCATGCTCTTGATTGAGGGCAAACCCATGATTTACCTTTTTTTTTTTTAAAGCAGTGAACAGCAAAATATCTAAAAGCTGCCTCCTGAAATATACCCTACATCGAAGAGGGCAGGACAAGGCAGTCTGACAGTCCTCATTTGAGGATTCCAAGCATATGATATGGCTTTGAAGTCCCCACTCAATCCCCCTCCTTCTTATTTCCCATGCCAGTAAGTGTAGGACTTCTTGCACTCAAGAGCTTCTCCTACGACAGACCAACTTCCTCAGACATGACTTTGGTTTCAGTAGGATTTTTTTCTTTTTTAAATACTTTCCAGCCCTCGGATGCAGCTGTTAAAAAAGCTACCTCTTTTGTAGAAACTGAATGCAATTAAGTCAGTCAAAATTCACCTGAAGAAAAGCTAGCTAATCTGCCTTTGTTCTCCAAGAGTTTCAGTTTCCCAAATGAAAGGGTTTAAAGCACAGGAAAATATTCTTCACGTGATCTAGGAAACCCGGGCTACTAATTGCAGAGCGTGGGTTTTATTTGGCATTCCTGTGAAAAGCCTCCTTCTCTCTCCTCCACGGCCGCGTGTATCTGATGATTAGGAACCCGCGGCCCCGCTGCTGCTCAGCCTGGGCAGCTCCAACACCTGTTGCAAGTGAACACCAGAGGGAGCAGTAAACACTTGTCTGGCGAGAAAGCTTCATATTGGAGATGGAAATAAAAAGGAAAGTAAGGTACAGCAAACCTCGGGGTAACTTACAAATGGTTACTGTGGGCTGCATTTTCAAACTACAATATACAATATACAATATACTACAATATACTACTTAAACTAGTCCAGTTTAAGTCCCCACCAGTGCAGAGACAATGAAGATTTAGAGCAATGCAGATACAAACACTTGGAATGACGCAGGCTTACCTGTGCCACATCTCCAACCCCATGACACCAGATCTATAAAATCTTCTGAGACTATAAAGCATTTATACAAAACTCTGTGTGCATTTAGATAGATTAAGTGGAAATGCAAACATACTCAACATAGAAAAGGCAGACACAATGGAATGTGACAAAATAGGTCATGTTTATTATACATAAACACACAGTTCCAACTCTACAGGCTAAAAGCAAGAACATAGTTAAGAGACACACACGGGAAGATGAAATAAAAGATTAATAAGCAAACATATCAACAATGAACAAGTAATTACAGGACTATCTCAAATGTTAGTCTACTTACCTGACAAAGACAGGTAATGGTTACAAAACCAGCAATAGAAGCATGGTCACAACCATAACCAGAACACACTCCTACCTCACAGCTTCATCCTGGCACTGTGGCACGCAGCCTACCAGCTGCAGCAGTTCCTGTGGTGTTTGTCACCAGGACCCTGGCTTCAGCAGGGGTGCCCAGGGCTGCCATTCCCTGACACAGAAACAGAAGTGTTCTTACCGGATCTACCAGGCGCTTGGATTAAACTGGTTTCTCAGACTGCTCAAATACAAGTCACAGTGTTCAGGACCACGAAAGTTAGCCTGCTGCTGTGCAATTGCAGAAAAGCTTCACACACCATGCTGAGTGCAACCCAGGACTGCAGGTATTGCAAAACCTTCAGTTCTGATTGTGCTCCCTGCAAGCACATGAATCTCAGGCGTAGAGACAAAACTGACCCTTAGTGGAAACATGCTTGGCAGGTGGCTTCAATACCTGTCTGGGGAATCCTAATTATAATGGACCATTTTCATGCAGCACTTCATTTAATAAAGACATTCTCCACCATGGAGGAGACTTGCTCTGTCTGAAGGACGATCAGAGCAAGTCTTGATGACGATGGATTGCTGGTGATGAAATGAGCTTTTTATTACTACAGTTCTGGATGTTCCTACAGACCAGCTCTTGCTAGCCAGCCCAGGAGTGTGCAGGCAGCGCATCCTTACAAGCATGGACGATGTCCCATTTTTCAGACATCTATACAAGCCAGTCACAGCTTTTACCATTGACTCAGAAACCTGCTTTACCTTTATGTTCATGTTGAAGGAGCAACAGTGCCAACCAGAAGCAAGTGGGACGGAGGTTTCGAATGTGAGAACACACTGCCCCAAGGCTACCCTTGCACAGTTTTTTTCTAGCCCCCAGACTACACTCCTTAACCCTTGGATTAACACAGATAGTCACTCATTCACTGTGTGCCACTATTTGCTCATAGCTGAACATACAAATTTGGCATCTCTCAGAAGAGCAACAAAGGAAAATCTAGACTCCTGGGTATTTGGTATGTCTCTAATTATGGCTGCTGTCATGCCAGGCACTTAGCGTGGATGATGTGCCATGCTCTGAATCCTCACCATCTGCTGCTTGTTAGCTGACAAAGGCAGCACATGCCATCTCCCCACTAGCTGCTGCTCATTAGTGACAAAAGCCATTCTGTGTTCACAATGTTCTTTCTGTAATAATCTAATACAAAGATGTACAAAGAGCAAAGGAAAGAGGAAACAGAGATGACAGAGTAAATTATGAGCTTAACTAAGAATATTAGTGCACTCTTAAATCTCAAGATGAGAATCCTTCCAAGAGTGAGACACAGGTCTTGGCTTCAAAGGAATAGGTCAGCAGGTAGGTATAAAAGTCAGCACTAGAGATAATCCATTTACCTCAAAATGTTTTGAAACATGCAAGCACACATTTCTAGGCTCCTTCCATTCAGGCTCTCTATTTTGGAAAATTTTCTGTCTTCCATATCTGATAACAGAAATAACTGAGTGCTGACAGCATGCTGCTCCCAACCTGAGCAGGGCAAGCACTAACCCCAGGTATCTGTAATAGCTGGTATGCAACCAGACGAGGATCTAGGATCTATGCAATAAATCCCTCCAAGCTTTACAGCAAAGCCCTTTTGGTAAAGATTCTGCATTTTTAAAGAAGAGCCTCAGCTTCCTTTAAAAATCATCCACACAGGTGAAAAGCAGTAGTAACAGGAACACTTCAAATAAATGTGCGTGACAGATAACTGGACCACATAGGTTGAGGAGCAATTCAACCGATGAGAAGCAGAAGAAAGGGGGATGAACTACAAAACAGTTCTCCACTGGGAGATACACTGATGACAGCAGTTTACTCAAACTATAGAGAACTGCAAGTATCACAAAACATTCACATTGATATGGTAAATTAATCTTCTTCAAGCCCAATTAGTTGCTAGGAGGAAAAAAACAAAGTGAGATTGTTCTTGAAGAAGTAGTTCTTATGTACAACAATGAGAAGTCACTGTTTCAGCTTACTCCTTCCCTTCCATGCCTTTCCTCAACCCTTGTCCCCAGGTAAAACCAGGTAACATTTTTCAGTCATCACATCACCATTAGAGAAGGCTAGAGTATGAGAAATGTTCTGTGCACTGAACAGCACAAAGACAGCTGGCATGGGACATGTTAAGGTGACAGGTAAGCGCACAGAGGACGCACAGAAGATGACAGATGGTATGTGGGTACGTGGGCTCTGGCAAGTGTGGGAAATGAAGGAATGGCCATAAGCAAAGTGACATAGTTAACAGAGATGGTCCTGCAAAAGAGGACACAGAAAAGGGTCAAAAGGAAGAGTGGGAAGATATAAGACACCAATGGACAATGTGCAGGTAATTCTGCTTTGCATCTTATTTCCTCCTCACACCCAGACCATCACTTTTCCACTTGCTGGCCACAAAAAATGAGAACCAGACCCAGAGTTCAAAGTTTTCCTGTTTAAAGGGGGACAGACAGGATGAAATGCTACAACAGTGGAATTGACAAAAGTCGGACATCCACATTCAACTGTAAGACAAATCAGAAGAGAAAGCCTTTGCAGATAACTACACACATGTATGACTACTTCCTCATGGTCATGCCACAACACAGCATACTCATCTTCACAGCAAATGAGCCCTGTAACCAAGCTCCTACTCACACACAGACATTTTTAAGCAAGCTTAACACTTTTCAATGTGAAATAGTTACTTGATGAGGAATCACAGACAAAATAGCTTAAAGTACAGCTGTGAGTAGTAACACACTGGGAACTCAGCTATCTCATGCTGCTAACGCAACTCCTATGGCTTTGCGTTCACCATCAACAGCTCAGCTACTGCAAAGCAAAACCATAGCAGAAAACAAAGAACTTTCACTGCAAGGTAAGCTTTAGGAAGTAGAGCCCTGTTCCCATGGAAGGAAAGTAACAAAACACAGATTAAAATTATTTTTAAAATAAAATTTTATACCTATAGGGCCACTTTTCAATGCCTTATCTCTGAGCTAGGAACAAATCTAACACCAGATTTGGTCTGTATAAGCCCATCCAACTTCTGATTACTTTATAATGTAAAAGACTGAATTTCCACATTTGTAGTGTTTCCAAATGAGCACTATCTCCATTCTGTTTTGGCTTATCTGACCTGCTAACAGCAGGCCAGCATAGGATTCACATCGATTGCTCTCCCTGCTAGTGTCTTTTGTATGCTAATTTTACATTTGTGAGGGTGATCCAATAGCAGATAGATGTATGGCAAGAGGAAAGAACAGTGTAATTATCTCCATCAATTTGTATAGGATCAAAAGGATGCTCATCCAGGAAACTGTCAGCCAATCAAACCAGATAAAAGTATTTGAAAAAAAAAACCAGGAAGGACAGTTCTGCAGCAACTTAAAATTCATAGTTGCAGCATAGCCTACATCACTGAAGTTTATTTGAGTCTGTGGTGACAAGAACAGCTTTTATGAACTGCCATTTTACAGCTATTTATATTTTATTGTCAGTTACTATGTTTAATACTGTCAGTAACTCACCAGACCCAACTGATTTTGGTAAGGAAGTTTTTGAACAGAGTCACAAAGCATATTTTCTTTTTACTGATTCCTGAGTAAATACCCAGTCCAGCCTTCATTAAGAAAACCTTCATAAACATCATCTAATTGTATCAAATGAAACAAAACTTATGCAAGGCGGACAACAACAACATTCTTAAGAGACACAAAAACTCCTGGTGTGTATCCTATAAATGTAAGGAAGTACTGTCAATCAGCTTGTTTTAAAAAGTAGAAGCACACACCAAAAGTCATGCCAGCAGTCTATTCAGGAGCCAAGCAATGAGGAACCTGAGTCATACAGCAGTTGTCATCAAGAACACTGCACTGAAAGGCACAGGTTGAACTTTAGATATTTTTATTCTTGCCAAAGCTCCCACTGATAGAGCTTCTGCTAGGGTTTAAACAGATATGCACGACACCAATCAATCCTTGTAACAGTCCTTTCCTTGAATGTTAACATTTAAGTGTGAAAAAAAAATTAACCTGTCTTCAATGTTGCAACACAAGCCTGATGCCTTAAAAAGACTGCAAAGCATTAGACACTTCATACAGATAGTTTTAATTCTTTAGAAAGTGAGCAAAACTATATATGGAGATTTACACAGCACTGTTATTAAAGCCCCATTATTTAAAACTGATGGATTACTGGGGTTAAAGAAGAGGAATCACGTTTTAACAAGCAAGAGCATTTAACAACACATGTCCTTCTAGTCAGGTAATTTGAAAGAAGCTACTCTTTTTTCCTTCTGTTCTATCAGCAAAGCTAATTCTGTCTTGGAAATGTCCTGGGAAAGGTAAGCTTCTTATAAATTCAGTTTAAGTGTAACAGAGAGACCACATTTGCTACATGAAAACCAGTAACCTCTCAGAAATTTCTCAGTTGCTCTAGAATCACAAGAAATTTGATTTGTTTCACTCTCAACTGGATTTCGAATCACATTATGCTACAGCATAATTTTGCTGTCTGGTTAATACATGTAGGCTAGAAAGTTTCATGTTATGGCTGAGTAACATTAACTAAATCTTATTTAATGCTATGGAAAAGATGAAATCACAGATGAGAACCAGATCAGACTTTTTAGCTCTCTAGAACTGGAAGTTCTTTAGGAAGAATTAAAACCTAAGAACACCAATTAGCAAATCAATTTAGCCTATTTTTTAGAAGGCTATTGTTAAAATTCATAGAGCTAAGAATTGCATTTTGATTAGAGAGAGCAAAAATCACAGGATACAGTCAAAAATTTTGAATTGGAAGGCACCATCAAACCTAGTGAAGGTCAACTTACAGCACTACACCAGTACATGCAAGATCCCTAAAAATCACAGAGCATCATGGAAGAATCATAAGTCAAGTCCACCTCAATTTATCCATCTGTTCAAGTACCTCCCCAAGTGCTCCATTAAAACTGGACATTGAAAAACATTAAAGACCTGAAACAATAAAGCCTGCATGTTTTTTCCAACGAGATCTAAATGAGAAAAGTGGCAGCAGCTTTGTTCGTTCTCTAACACAGAACACAGCAGTAACACTAGTTAGCCAAGCCCTGTGATGAAAAGCATGATAAGGTCACAGAAACGGTCACTTACGGCATTCCTTCTCATCACTGTCATCAAAGCAGTCTGGCAGCCCATCACACTGCCAGGCCCCTGGGATACAGCGTCCATTACTGCACATGAAGTTTCCAGGAATGTTGCATTCATTCGTGAAGTTATTCCCAGGCAACAGTTGGCTGTCTGCGGCAAATGAAAGAGAGGTAAGTTCATTGAGAATTTAACAAAGGCAGCAAAAGCTGTCACTGAGCAAGCTGTTTATCAGTGGTTGAATGAAGATGAAACAAATGGACCCTGACCCTGATTATTTTGTCATTATCCTGGTACTCAGTAGGACTTTCTTTTTCTTAAATTCTCATTTTATCTGTTTGCCATTCTCACACATGATTTTGCAGATTTCCTCGTTATTTTCTTCCTAGAACACACATGCAGCCTCTATGCTTGTCAAAGCCATGTTTGTTTAAAAAAAAAATCTCTCTTCTTCACAGGGTCAGTCTAAACAGAAGTAAAACAGACAATGCTACATGAACTCGGCTCTATCTTCCAATGCTTTTGTCAGATTAGTACTTGCAAAATACTTTGTTGCTTGGCTGTTGTTAATAGCCAAGGGTTATGCACAAGGTAACACACTGACTAATTCATACTAGGTTTTCAATTGAAGTTTCAAACATAGTGCTGCTGTTCAAAGTTAGAATTGAGCTTCTTGGTGTGAATACAGTCCCCTGGAACACATCTGTCCACAGGCCAGACAGGTAGCTGGCACACTGAGTCTGCCAGGCTGAGGGGGCACAGTATCAGGATACTGAGATCAAGAGAACAGTGAAAGAAAGAAACTTAAGAGATTTGCCTCAAAGATTAGACACAGCACTAGTCAGCCATTTCAATCTACCATTTTTCTCACTTTTGTGCATTGTCTTTTGGAACACAGATATCACAGAAGTGCGAACTTAAGTGAGAGAAGGATAATGACATTCAGTGGCTTTAATAAGCATCAAAATGGCATGACCTGTCACAGAGTTGGGGGAAGCTGCAAGACAAGGAAGAGAGTGAGAAAAATAGTTCCCCTTGTCTTCCTGTCATATTCCAGACTAGTCCCAGGCAACATGCACTTGAGAAGGCAAAAATCCCAGAAATACAAAGCTTCCCAGGTAAGGATGGAGGAGTCACAAAAACATGTCCCCCCTGCTAACCTGCATACCTTCATGGTTCAGAACCAGGAACAGCAAGCTAAGTTGACACAAAGCTTATCTATTTACCCATCAGTTATCTATTTTGAGGATAACCACATTATTTTTGGAACTCTGGGGGAATGGCAGAGCTGTAGTCAGTTCCCTCCACTGCCCATTCCTATGCCATCTTACTTCCTGTTACTCTTGGAGTCCAACTCCTTCCTCTCCCAGGAAAGCCTGAACAACAAGGGCAAGGAAAACTATTATGAGCACAACATGGTGAATGCCCCATTCTTCAGTGCTGCACAGGGCACAGTGCAGATCACAACTGCCAGTGTAAGATTTTTCAGGTAAGACCTTTTGCCTAGCTCATTCCTGAAGACCCAGGGAGGAATCTGCTTTGTACAGGCATCTTTGGAGAACAAATCTACCAAAATAGTAAGTTTTATAGCATGATTAGTGCACGAGGCTTATCAGAAACATCTGAATCAGCCAAATGTAGATTGTTTCCTTTCTCCCCCACAACGTATCAAAATGCTCCATCCATGACACAGGCAAAACTAAGTTTCACATCACTATTTCAAAAGACACAAGAGGAATGCTTCAGGGAGGTAGTCTCTTTAAACCTATGTCAGTCTCAAACAATGTATTTCCTTTCAAATGTTATTTCTTGCAAATGGCTGACTTTCCTGGGGATGTTTCAAGAATCTGCCATTACAGAGCAGATGCCTTACTGGAAATTTGCCCTGAGCTGTTAAAAGACAATGTAGTTCAGCAAAAAAAAGATGGAAATAAGGTCTCCAGAGACACCTGTAACTCTCCTGCTGTATCTAGCACCTTAAAGGAAGAGAGTGACAGCCATCAAAAAGCATGCCCAGGCATGCAGCTGGCAATTAGATATCTTTTAGCAGTGTCATTCAAACCTCAGTTTCATTCCCTGGATCACTGTTCTTCCCATGGAGAAACAGCAGGTCTGCTCTCTATACTGTTACAGCCTACAGCACACTGGAACAGGGTCAGCTCCAGCCCAGTCAGGCAGGGCCCTTACTGCTCCCTGCAGCTCCTGGGGAAACACTACACCCACTCATGCCTGAGTCCCTGACTTTAAATCAGCAATGGCAACAGCTCGTCCTTCCCTAAAACTTCCCTAAAAAAGCATTATCAAGTCCCTGTTCCTTTTAACAACTCATTTGAATAAATGCCATACCTATTAGATTGAAGCAACATTCCAGGAACAGGTATCAAATTTTGTTACCCAGTAAGTTGTTTACAGGATTTCTTTGTCATATAATAACCTCATCCTCAACATTCTTTTAAAGCAAGGATGTATTGCTAACCCTTTCACCGAACAAACAAAAGATAGAAGCAGATCAAGATACTTGCAGACAGCCCTACCCAAGCTTTGCTGCGGAATGGCAACATGGGAACTCTGACTCAATCCAGCTTCAAAGCAACGAATATTCTCTTAAAACATGGTCTTCATCAGCTCCTAGAAGAGTTGTATGTTGCAGACAGCAATTTGAGAGTCACAGCCAATGCATCTAGAAACTTGTTTTGTGCATTACTCCATGCCCAAAGAAAAACATTGTGTCACCCTGAGAATCAGGCCTTTCGATATTGTTTTCATAATTTCTAGCCACTTTCCCAGGAAAGTAACTACAAACATAGGTGTTTATACATTCCATTAGAGATATGCCTTTTGATGGACGTCTCTCACGGCCAGTGTGGTTGGGAAGGTGGTAACCTGACTATCCAATCCCTGGTCATTGTCGAAAACCTATAAATACTGAAAGAACAAATAAACTTGCTTCTTCTTCCATCACATTTCGAGCTGCGTCTGTGTGAATCATTTCGTGTCTGACAGTGACATCATTGGTGGATAAAAAACTGTCAAAACAATGGCACATGTGGAACTGTTTTAAATGGTATTACTCCTTCTGCTTCCCTCACACTTTGCAAGTCTCTCCTAATGGATTTTAAAAAAACCACTCAAAGAAATTCTCAGCGCAGTCCTTAGCTCCCAGCCCTCAGGAATGCGATCTTCCTCCCCACTCAGCACACAGCCCAGTGCAGGACTCCACACACACAAGGAGAAGCAGTGTCACAGACACACTCAGCACAGACATGGAAAGGACCAAACCACATCATTGTGTCCATTTTTCTAACAAGGTCCATAAAGATGTCAGGTTTTGTGTAGCCAACTTGCTTGCTGGCAGGGGCAGAAACTCCTTCAATCTGGCACAGCTGGCATTCCCATAGTTGACATATTTACCCTGCAGCCTCTTTGATTAATTTTGAATTCAACCCAAATAAGAGCTACACGGATGTGTTCAGTTAAGTAAAGGAGGAAGGAAAGAAGGGGAAAGTAGTCCATTTTCACTGCAACACATTGCTCACTTTAAGCAGCATACCATCTGGGCTGCATATAAAAAAATGGACTCATGTTTCACTCTGAAGGGGACTGAGTAAGGAAAATCAATCTGTTTTAGCAGCCACTTCCAAAAACGTTGGTATCTAAATATTTAATATTCCCCGAAAAAGAATCAGGGAAAAATAAATGAAAGGACAAGTCATACTGAGCAAGCACTTCACACTGTAATAAGAAAGCAAGTCAAGGATATCTTTCAAAAAACCACCTTTACCTGAAAGCACTGCAGAGAATTGTGCACATTACGGAACAGATCACTACTGATCACACATCTCAGTATCAGAAAGTATAATCAGTAAGAGCAGGCAATCAGCCTGGCCAAGGAGGTTTTGAGGAAGAAATACAGGACACTTATGTGTTCACTGCCCTCATGAACAATGCCAGTAACATCAGCCTCATGGCAAAAAGGATCTATCACCAAGGATAAAGTATGAACTCTTCATTGCCAAACCTTTGTCATGTCTTTTGTGGGGATCATGGGATCTTCACAGGATACTTTCAATGGATTACTGCTTAAAGTTTTTCATATGTGAAGATAATTATTTTGATCAGGCTGCAGCTGTGAGGCTGAAGGGTTACTGATGATACTTTCCTGTCACACCGTCCACACATTA
Organism: Parus major; assembly: GCF_001522545.3. Taxonomy (NCBI): domain Eukaryota; kingdom Metazoa; phylum Chordata; class Aves; order Passeriformes; family Paridae; genus Parus; species Parus major. Next base: position 18,797,228 of record NC_031774.1, on the reverse strand, counting down.
TTCTCCATACTAATTTTTAATTTCTGCTAAAACCCTTGCCAGGTGTAAATCTACATCAGGTTTGATTTAAGCACATCAGAAATCTGTTTTAACGCTACTGAAATCTGCAACATGTAATGAAAACAAATGAAGAGAGACTACAGCAAGTCAGTAACTGGAATTTGCAGCAAGATGGCATCCAAAAGACATACCTTCAATACCTACCAATATTTGATCACCAGCAACACACATCACAACTAAAGATACACCAGCAATATTAGCAGACTTGAACAGACATTTTTTTATCTTCCTCTGTCATCTTAAAAGACAACAAACAAGCACTATCAAGTGACTGGAAGGCTATTACAAGATTTGATTCCTCAGAGAACACAAAACTACTTCCAAATACTTACATTCAGGTCCAGTTGCTTCTGTGAATTTAGCCCCTCAGGACAGATGTTTCTTTTCATATTCTTCATGTTGACATGAAGCATGTGACTCACTCCATGTCTACTTTACAGAGATCTACGAATGCAGGTGATGCACTCAGAGGAGGAACTTAAAAGCTGAGCACGAAGAAAGTGCTTTGCTTATAAACTTCAGTTTAACATGTACATGCACAAACTTCACTGGCAATAGAAGTATGTTGTCAGCAAGGTAACACCACAGGCATTAAGGTAGACTTGGATTAATGCTCACTGCACTGAAACAGAAGGCAAAGACACTTTGTGCTTATGGGAGAAAGTCAGGACTCACTCATGCAGTCATCCAGAGAGACTGTGGGAAAGACTTGCTCAACCTCTTTATTACACTTCACCCCTTGTTAAAATGAAAACAAGGCACTAGCTTTGAAGAGGAAGGTGCCCATACTGAATTCAAGCACGTAGGGTATAAAAAGATTGCTCATTAATAGCACCAAAAAGTAAGGAAAATACATCAATGAGGGTGAAGCTTAATTTCAATCTCTCAAATAAACACTTTTGTTATTACCCAAAAAGTTGTTTGTAGCTCAATGTTTATAAGTGTATTATGTAAATCAGGAAAAATGCGTCTTCAGTTTGATCTGCTTTCCTATGCACTGCTGCAAAGGTCCTTACCAGAACAGAAGAAAAGCATGCCAGTGCACATTCAGACTGACTTTGGGGAGCAAAGAATAAGACAAGCGCTCTCTTGTTGTGCAGTGAAACCTCTGACAACACCTAAGCCACCTGCCACAAGTAAAGGACACCTGCCACTAATTATCTGACAAATTAAATCCCCTTGAACAGTTTTAATCCCTATCCTCATCTAAACTGCCTGATGATAACAGTGCTTATGCTACATTAGAAGTTATAAGGATTATTTGTAAAGGCAGATTGACAGTCCCACTGCAATACAAGTGCTCAAAAATGTTTCTTCACTGGAGCAGCAGGAAATTAGTGATTACTCAAGGAACTGCTCATTGATCAGGTCTGACTTCCCCTCCTTCAGTTTTCCAGCTGCGATCCATGAGATGCGGTATATTTGGTATCTGGCATTTTCAAGATTTAAAATGGATCAGAGTCTGCGGCGATGTGCCTCGGGGGAAGCAAAAGAGTTGCACTGTCCCACCCCAAACCCCTTGTGAAGGGCGGCCCAGGAGTTCTGATTGGGTTTCAGTCCCTGGGGGGTTCCCCCTTGTTGTGTTTCTAATGGTCCCTGACCCTGAACTCCACCCTCAAGGGTGGAGACCCTTAAGAGTTCTGTCCCTCAAAAACCCCAGCTCTGCCTTTGTTCGGGGCTCTCTGTTCTGGACCTGACTTTGTTCCCATGCTGAATAAATGGTTTCATGAACGGGGGCCCGTCTCGTTGGTGTTCCATGCTGGTCCCCAGAACTCTGCGGCTTCCCTGGACGAGATCCTGAGGTTGCGGACTGCAACAAGAGTCCTAGCCAAAAGATCAGAAACATCTATGGTAACTTCAAATGAAACACTAAATATTACTAAGGGAAGTCAAACACAACGGGAAAACCAACCCTCTCAGAGCACTAAAATGGATAGCTTCTTTCAATTTAGACAGAAAAACTACTGTGGCGAGGAACTCGGGCTACTATTCCATCATTCACCCATTAACACCTCACTGCAAAACCTGCCTTTGTTGGTCAATGAATCCATCATAATCCATCCCCACCATAAATAATACAAAATGCATAGAACTGAGTATCTTCTTCTAAATATCTAAGAGCGTTAGTTAAAGCAACTGGCACATTCCCTGTAGTAGGTGGCTGCAATTCAGCATTTAGCCATGCAAGCACCATAATTAAATATAATCTTCTGAACCATTCCCTAATAAACAACCATTTGCTTTTTCCTTTTAACAACACGTGCAGGAAGTGAGCCATGGTGAACAGGCTTAACTTTAATCCTGCACCCTTCATGGGTGGATTCTATATTTGGGGGACTGGGCATTTCACTAAAGCTTCCACATTTGCTTGTCTCAGCAGCAGTGCAGCTGCTTGAGTACACACCAAAAATACATCCCCCAGGTCTGCAGGCTCTCCGCACACTTAGCGTGGTGGAAACGAAACAGGCTATGGGCTGTTAACAGCGCAGAGTGAACACAGCTCCAAACTAGTGCAGGTTCAAACAGAAAAAGGAAGCAGAAACAAATGAGGAAGGAATGCTTTAGATTACTGAACTGTGTGCACCTTGGAAGACAAGCATTCTCCAGTAAGAAGGTCAAACGGAGATCTTATGCTGTTCTTATCCAAGCTAGAGCTACCCACACTGCTTCCTTAAAGAAGCAGCAAAGATAAAAACATTTTATTTCTGATACCTTTGAAGGACACCAACTATGTAAAGTCTAACACAGGCAAGTGCCAGATTCTGAACTTGGGACAGGGCAACCCTGGTTGTGTGCATAGATTAGGAAATGAGAGGCTGCAGAGCCGTGCTGTGGAAAGTGCCCTGAGGGTCCTGGACTATGGGAAGCTGGATCCGAGCCAGCAGTGCTCTGACAGCCAGGAGGGCCAACCCTGTCCTGGGGGACACCAGGCCCAGCATAACCAGCCAGGCAAGGGAGGGGATTGTCCCACTCTGCTCTGAGCTGGGGCAGCCTCACCTCCAGTGCTGGGGGCAGTTTTGAGTGCCAGAATATAAAAATGACATAAATCTATTAGAGAGTGTCCAAAGGAGGGCCATGAGGATGGTGAAGGATCTGGGGAAAGCCCTGTGAGGAGCAGCTGAGGTCACTTGGTCTGTTCAGCCTGGAGAAGAGAGGACTGAGGGGGAGACCTCACTGCAGTCTCCAATTTTCTCCTGAAGTGAAAAGGAGAGCCAAGTACCGATATCTTCTCTCTCATGACCAGTGTCAGGACCCAAGGGAGTTGAAGTTGTGTCAGTGAGGTTTAAGCTGAGTGTTAGAAAAAGCTTTTTCACCTAGAGGTGTTTGGGCATTGGAACAGGCTCCCCAGGGAAGTGGTCACAGCACCAAGCCTGACAAAGCTCAGGAAGTGTTTGGACACTGCTCTCTAGACACAGGGTGGGATTCTTGGGGTGTCTTGTGCAGGGGCAGGAGTTGAACTTGATGATCCTGATGGGTCCCTTCCAACTCAGCATGTTCTATGACTCTATGGCATTCTTCTGTAACACCACCCTGAGGAAAACATCATTTGTCTTCACAAAAACAAAGTACTAAAGGATTTATGCACAATAATCCAGAAAACCTGCAACAGATCTTAGGACAGAATTTAGATTTCATTATTCCTGTCCTTCATTTAACAATGCATTTGTAATTACTTGGCATCACTTTTCATATCAAACAGATGCACCTATGAGAAATTAAATGGGGAGTAGGGGTAAACAAGGAGATAATAAGCTCATGTGATCCATCACACTACTCAAATTTCCCCAAAAACAGGCCAAACTGACATTCTGCTCAGAAAATACTGAGATCGTGCCTGAAATGTGACAGCAGCAAGACTGAGTCTGATTCATTCAGCATCAAATTTAAAGGAGTAACAGAAGAGCAACAGAAGTGATGAAAAAACCCCTTCAATTTAGCAAAAAGCATGACAGGTATTTTATTGTTTTCCTAGAAATTGGGAGCGGCTAGGTTTAAATTTACTCACATGATATTCTATGCCAATAAGAAACCTGCCTACCACAATTAAGTTTAAGTTTCCCAATCGGAATCAGAACATTTCCTTTCAAAGATCAAAAGCTTTTAATTGCCCTTTGAGACTTGTTTCTGCAAGGACTTTTTCTGTGGTGTGCAGATGCAAGAGATTATAAAGAGCTGCTGTTAACCACATTTTCTTGCTTAAAAGCATGTATTGAATTACCTGCATTTCAGGGCCTTCAGAGAAGATGGTTAGCTGTGCAAATTCATCTAGGCCTTACACATGATGTAAGAAAAATCCCACAGTTGTTCTGTCTGGAGAAAACAACTGAATTCACTATTAGGTTATTTCCTCCCAGGAAAGTGGTACTTCAAGCTGTTCTGTTGTGTCACATGACAATCACTTAAAGCACTGTTCCAATGAGAAGTAATCACAAGGACTGGCAGAATTAGGCTGTAGGGCTGTGAGGCTGTAAAAGTGTTAACTTCTCTGAAAAACACTAATTCCATAATGCCAGTTGCTCTAGGAGCATTTCACCAGGGCAGTGGTTAAAGTATGCTCTAACTTATGGGTGGAAAAACCACTGGAGTCCTTTGGAGTCAGTAGCTGATACTGGACACACACCCCCCTCTTTTACATCCCAGCATACAAAAAACAACAATGCCCAAATATGCAGCAGTACAAAAATACAGAAGGGGAGGAAGAATGCTTCAGCAGGATGATAACAAAGTATCATCTTGCCTCTTCTTCAGTGAGTAGCTGCTCAGCACTTTTAACTATATTAAATATTAATATTTAATTAAAAATATTTTAACTGTATTAAATATTTCTGTAGTCTTGTATCTCACCACACAGATCAGACATAGAACCAACCTTTGCAAGTGAATGAGTTTAAGCAAGAGCTGTGTGTTACAGGAAAAGCAAACAAGCCACTATAAATAGATACCATTAACTGGTAAGCAAAAGAATGTTTCAGCCAGCAAGGGGGAAAAAACCCACCATACAAAATGACAACGTCTGCAACTACAGAAACCATAGAGTCCAAGCCCATGCAATAATGGCAGTATGGAATGGTATCACTGGTCAGGGGCAGAAACACCATGTCAGACTTTTCTATGCTGCTTTCAGTACATAGCTGTGATTAGGTAAAGGTGCATATCCTCAACAGTTCAAGCTGATTTAAATCACAGCAAATAGCCCCATCTTTCTCTAACCCTGGCCATAAATTCCTGTCTTCCTCTTACTACCCAGTTGCATAAACTTCACCACAGGTGAGCAGCAAGCCTTAAAAAAACGGTTACCCTAGATCCCGTAGTTCTCAGTGTTGTCTCAATCAACCCACCACGAAGTTTCATGAGCTTATGCCTTCACAGAAGAGAGAAAGGAATATACATGCCCCTCTCCAGATGAAGAACACAAGGACTGAAGCCTTTTCTCAGGCTAAGTCAGGTAACCTAAAGCAAATATTTCTGCCATTTTCAACTACAGTAGACACCACTTAGTCTCACAAAGTTGCTTGTCCTTAACAATTATGCCATGATTGCTTCTTTAAGCAGCAAAGTTTTCAAGAGCATTAATTTCTTCTTGGTAGATGTCTTCTCCAGGAAGGAAAGCTGTCTGTCAGAACCAAACATGCCACTCTGTGCCCCAGCAAACATGTTTCCCACACTGTTTCCCACAGAAGGTTTCCCACACTGACATCTTACTGGGGTCACAGGAACTTTCCTGCCTGACTACCCAGGACTGACTCCGGCAGTCACACTCCTACTACCAGATACTTTCACTGCTGGGACTGTGGGAGGCTCCAGTGACGCAATGGGCACACTTGACTCTCTGCACACCCCACACTCACTAGCAGACAAGGTTTCCTTCCCACATTGTACTGGTTTCCCATAATACAGTCCCAAATCTCTGGTTCCTTTAAGTAATTAAATCATGGTGCGTAACCCTAAACACCAGCTCGAGCTGGTGCCTCTGGAAAGCGAGGCTGAACAAAGGAATCCCTGTGCTTTCATACCCTCAGTCTGTGCTGTGATAGTCTGGGGTCTTCCTGCTGAGCCCTCGGCTCCTGCTGTGTCCCAGTGTCCGGTCACCTGGCCAGTGCCACAGGTCCCTGTGCCCTTTGCTGTGGTTCAGCACCAGGTCACAGCCCCTTCCTTGTGTGGAGCTCCCAACATTTCTCCCACCCAGGCACAACCTACAGCTCCCACTGCAGCTGCACACCCAGTACCTGCTCCAGGTGTATCCCTCAGCACTGGTCACCGACAATTTCAAAGGTGTGCTAGAGACAAGAAGTGCAGGGCTCTGAAAGCAACCTCGCTGTGCAATAATGGTGGAGAAAGCAAACCAAGACGAAGTTGTGTTAATGATTATCTTCCTGATGATAGAGATGGCAGAGGGACCCTCCCATCTGAAGAATTTGCGTTTAGGATGTGACAGCACATCAGGAGGGGAAGGTAAGCTGTGGTACTGGTAATGAGGGGAGAACGTGGGCTCTGATACTACATGAAAAGGTCACGCCTCAAAAAAAGCCTGGAAGAGACAGATGTCTGTGAGGCTCCACAGGGGAACCAAGCCCAAGGAAGGCGAGGATGCAGGACAGAGTAACAAAACAAAACATCAACACTGTCCTTAACAATAATGAAAAAACTCATAACCCTTCGCTCAACAACACTGAGTTAATTTCCAAGTGTGAGGAGATTGATGACAGATAACCATGATTTTCATCTAGACAAGAGAAAGATCTGCAGAATTCCCTACCCTAGGAAGGGAACTCAGCTACTGCTCTGAAGTCTTGCCCTAAGAAAACAAAATAAGGAGACCAAAAACCTCTCTCCTGAGGCTCCTAAAAAATTTAGAAGAGGAACAAGAATATTTTTCTAAATACATTGAATCAACAATTAAAATGAGGAGAATTACCAGAAGACAATCAGAATCAAGGAATGGCAATAGTTTAAGAAAAGGGAAAGACTATAGTAGGTGGTAGTGACAGCACACAGACAGTGAAGATGGGATAGTATTCCTAAACAGAAGCATCATCTGGAAATAGGTAATAACCTCTTCAAATACATGCAAATCCAAGAAATAGGTGAGACTGAAAAGAGGGCTTATATGAAGACCATGTGTACTGGGTTGACAATGCTGCAAAGCAAACTTAGAACACCCCATAATCTTTAAGGAGAAAGGCAACTCATTACTCACCAGCTGCAGAATGCAGAACTGGACCGTGCTAGAAAACACAATTTCAACAAAACAAGCCAAAACAGAGCCTTGATTTCAGAGCTATAATCAGATTATTTTCATCTACTATATATATATATATATATATGACACCATGATAAGCCATGGGGCAGCAACAGCAACACCCTTCAGATTGTCCAGGAGCTCTCACCACTCTCACAGTATTTTGGAGACCCCTGCTAACATATTGGTCTAATTTAACCACGGGACACAAGCCTCTTCAAATGTCATGCCCCAGGTCTACTTGAAGAGATTTTGCCATTACTTTAGAGTTGAGAGGTTTCTTTTTATAGAAGACTCTGTATTTGCTCTTTTCCTGTATCGCTGGTCACATATCCTCCACTAGGTAAGCCTCAAAAAGAGTTAAGTGGGGGCAGAAGATGGGGCTCAGGAATGACAGATGTATACAAGTAATGGTTATTTATTTGAAGTTGGAAATTTCCCATCATCACTACCAGAGACATAGAAAATCATCATTTCAACTGAAAAATAGCAGCTTTTATAACCACTTACTTAAAGTATGATTTTCTCCCATTCAAACTGAGCTCTTTGATGTGCTTTATACAGCAATAATAAAAATTTATCCAGAAGATAAAGTTACTCGGTGTTTGCTGAATGGATTAGACTGCTGCTGCTTTCTGTAAGCAAATCAAAACCAGAAAAATAAAAGTAATTTGCATTTTGTGAATAGGAAACATGCTGTTAGGCAGATAAATGGTAGGGATTATATTGAAGTGAGGGTCTCACTCTTGTCACTGAAGTTTAGTTTCACCTTGTCTTTCACTTATTGTACCAGAAGCCACAGCCAAGAGCAATGATGCTTCCCTGTAGAGGAATGTAAGAGTGCCTCCACACAACAGGACATTTACATAGGGAGCACAGTGGGACTGTGCAATCTTCCTGCAAGGCACTGGTGACCGATTCTTTCCAGCAAATACTGCCACAGCAAGGTACCATTCCACACACCATATACTTCAAACTGCTTTTGAGCTAGCAGTAAAAGCAGGGGGTTGACTGCAACACAGGTAATCTTGGATTTTGGCATTTTCAACAGTTGCTGTATTTAACAGCACAGCAAAGAGTGAAGAATACTGGAGTGAAGGTAGACAGAGGAAGATTTAGCAAAAAGCAGAAAAGCTTTTCATGAGAGCGTGAGAAAAATGAACTTTCCCTGGGAACAGTGGATGCAACTGCAGACAAGTGACTCCAAAAAGGCCCCCAAAACAAAAAAAAAAACAAGATTCAGTCAGTGTGATGCACTAATTTTCTTCCTTTTCCCACTTTTTGCTTCCTGACAGTTCTGTTCCCTTTGTTTCCTAAAATCCTCAGTAAAATTTCTCAAAAAAAAAAAAAAAAAAAAAAAAAAAAAAAAAAAAGTGGCACCTGCTTCTTAGATACCTACCCTGGTCTCAAATTAAAAAATATCCTATCAACCCTACTCACAGCGCCCATGAGACAAAAAGTTTCAGAAAAAAAATTCTCAGTATGCTCTACTTAAGAAAGATTACATACTTCAGCCCCTAATCCAAATATTTTGGGTGTCTCACTTCAGCCCTCTTGCAGCTTCCAAACCTGGATGTGTTTCATTCAGATGAGTCAATCCCAGGGACAAACTCAGCTAACAAAAATGAACGTATTTCAGGTTAACCAGAAAACCATTCTTGCCTTTTAAGGCTTCATTCAATATTTTTTGCATCAGGTATTCTCCACTGAGCCAAATCAAAACTCAGGAGATCTCAAAAACCCCATACATCATTTTCCTGGCTAAACAAACTGAAAGATCCACATTCCTTCTGGCACCCATCATATTTATGTATGCTGCAAAGTCTACATTCTGTAGAAGCTGGGGTGAAGACATGTCCAGACAGAGCATACCAAACTGGCAAATGCTGTGAGGGCTGTGGAGCAAACCTGTGAGCTGGGGAATCACCTACTGAGCTGCACAGACTGGGATCAGAAGAAACTCACAAGATCTCAGGAACCTCATGAAAATTTTCGACAAAACAAAAATCTTAATATCCCAGTAAGCCAGAGAACACAAAAGCACAGACCAAAGACATGGGTTCTACATACTCAGTAATAAATTTTTTGATTCTCAAAGTGCCTACTACTTGATTCCAAGGAAGGATACATTTGTTTTCACAAAAAATCCAAACTGGAACTTAGGGTGCACCAAGCTGACAAATTTGCCAATCTTTTAAGCTTCTTGGAAAGTAAACATTATCACTGCAGTGGCACCTGGGGCTGCCCAGAACAGAGGTTCTTCAGCACACTACTCAACACAGTAATGAACAGCAACCAGTTTCAGCATGCTGCCATTAAGGGTTAATTTTAATTTTGACTTTTGTCGGCCTGGTTGGCTATTCCCATAAATACCAACCCAGCAGATATAATTGCAAAGCAGGTACATTTGGTTCCAGTCACTCTGCCAATTTAGTGGCAGCTAATGTTTGAAAATTGCAGGGTGTAAATTTAGCATAGTGGGTCTCACATCAAGTTTTTACTGCTGGAGACTGTATTTGATTAATGAGAATTAAAAGAATGATACCACGCTTTATGAAAGCTTCTCTGGTTTTCCCCCAAATCTCTGGAAAGAAAGAAGTAAGAAAAATCAAGCTGTATTGACTTGATAATGATGAAAACAGTGCATCTCAAAACTGTGCATTTCTGAGTTTCAGCAGTCATTTTTTTTTGAGTTGATAAGCAGAGAACTGCTACTGCCAAGCAATGCCAAGACTTCTGCCAAGCAGCTATCAAATCTTGGTAAGACAAAACAAGCAGCAGGAGACATCTTTGGAATACAAGGACAACCTGAACATATTTTCTCTGTAACAACAATGTTCAATTTTCTTTCAAAACCTCAAGAAATCAGCGACTGGCTAGCTCTAATTGTGGCTCTCCCACTACTACTCACATACACATTTCCACCTTCCTGTCCTTCTCACACACTACAAGAAGTTCAAAAGACAACAAAAATTGTACATAATAGGCAATTTTAAGGACACTGTTAAGTAATACACAGTGCCAGACTGACAAACACTGCCATGAAAAGAGACCACCAGTGTAATGCACACAGACACTAGCCAAGGTTTCTCCTACTTAACAGAAGTGTGCAACAGAAGCAACAAAAGCACAAAAGCAAAGCAGCCTCCAGCCTTTGCATTTTCGCGAATCAGCATGGCAGTGCATCACTGCTGTTATGACAACTGATTCTTCCTTGGCAGAACAATGTCTCAACCCACTCACAGTCCTGACTTGCTTCTGCTCATTTGGGCTTGGATTTTGTAACCAAACACCTAAGCAGGCTTACTCCAGACTTACTGAGATTTTCAGTCTTTTAGCACCAGAGTCTCTGTCACACAGCCTCTCCTTAAAAGCACAGGCCAGTATTTAAAAGAACAGGAATCTTGCCGAACATTCAAAAGTCACTCTTCTCCTGGGGAAACCTGAAGACCCTTGGGAGCAATAAAGTTCTTAAAAAGGCATCTGAGATTCTTCACAGACTCGTTTCTCTAATTTTGATTCCCAGTTACTGCAGTAATTTTCTTAAAAGTCAAGATGACACATTCTGCTCAGATCTTCTGTTGGAGAGTTGCAGTCCCAGCTCCCACCTTCACTGCTGGGAAGCCCAGTAAACTCCAACCATCCATACACTGAGGCTTTGCCTGTCCTCTGAAGCCACTCCAAAAGCACCAGAAAAAGAAGGCCTCACACATGAGGTACAAAGCTCTGAGGTAACAGACCCTGCTATAACTTTGGAAAATCAGTTAAACATTTCACTGCAAAATACTTTGCATCAGAGAATATGTAAAGCAAATGGAAAAAAAAAAATTAAAAAGAGCAAAGACTTTCCTTCTACAAGACAAGTAGGAGGGGGGCTTTCATTTAACACAATTATCTTCCCTAAATTTTCCCTTCACTTTTGGCAAGTTACTGAAGTATGTGGAGACCAGCACTTTAGCAAAAAAATCACTTTCACAAAAGCAAAAAATACTTGGCCAAGAAGACAAATCCTGCCCTTATAACGACAATTAACTTGGGACCACTTTTAATATTTTTTTTATTACACACAAAAAAGTCACTATCCTTCAAGATGCCTCCAAAAAAAGGATGCTTTCATTGTTATTACCACTAATGCTCAATTTAACAGGACAGCTGTGCCATCCTGTTAGCAGGAGACATTACACAACACAAAAAGACAATAAGCCATACTGTCTAGGACGCAGGGTAAGCAACATGATGAGAATGGTGATGTCACTGGCTAACCTGTGACCTCATATATTAGAGAAGACATCAGGCTGTTCTGTTTTCAGAGACCCCCAAGCCAGTGCCTCACAGCCCCAGTCATTCCAGACACGCCTTTGCTCATCAGTATGTACGAGGATGCTCATCATTCATTGTAACAGAATGTAAACTCCTTTCATTCAAGACCTAGAAGAATTGAGTTTTGTGAATGACAACTCAGTCACATTATCTTCAAGTCTGGAAGAAAACCTGTCTGCATCTCATACTGCTTCATGTGGAATGAGACTCCTGTGACCCTAGTGACCAGCCCAAACAAAAGAGAAAGCGGAGAGCCAGGAAAGGCTTCCTTCAGAACACCTCATTCATAATTTAACTGTTAACAGCCATGTAACTGGAGTGTCTGCAGGAAAAATTAACTGTATAGTGTCTGTTATACTGAAAGCACTTCAACTGTGTTTGCTTTCTACTTAGGCAATGGGGCTTCTCTTCAAGGGTTAGTCCCTTTGGAAAAAAAAAAAAAAAAAAAAGATGAAGCTCATGAAGCTCAACTAATAAACAGAATTAATTTAACTTCATTTTTAATCACTCAAGAAAGGCTGAATGTGATTACTATAGTCTTTCCCATTTTCCCCATCTGCTTGCAATTAATTTTCACATATTCAATCACAATATAGTCTATATCATAGAAAGGAAATATTTATGCACTTGTTGCTTCACTACAAGTTTTGTGTATGGATATTTCTGATTTAGGGGGTTAACATAAGAATAGCGTTACTTTTCACCATGTACACTGACCCATATTCTGTGAGCAATCTGAAAGTATGCAGGGAAAATTAACACAGAAAATATAATGGAGTGATAAAATTCACCCAGGACCAAGAAACTTTGTTCAAGCTCTAGATCTAGGGTCCTAGATCATGTTGTTGTGTTTCATACACAAAGCAGATTATATGGCTCAACCAGAAGCACTTAATAGTATCTATGAGCTCTTTGAACTATGGCTGTGTTTTCTCCAGGTTTTCCATGAAATAAATTTACAAGTTATATGCTAACTACAGACTGCATTACAGCTGATGACTGCACAACAAACTTAACTCCAGGAAGCGTTACCTCCACCAAACAACATCCATTCATTCATATACATTCATGTGTAAACTCAAAAGAGGGTCATGTAAAAATGTCTATGATACAACATCCCAAACATAGACATCCTTAAGATGAGGAAAAAAGCTCCCTTCACCTTGGCCAATCACCAAGTTCATTTATATGATCAGAAATTGTACAGAGTATCCTTCAGCAGGCTGGAAGCTTTATCTGAAAAGCAGGAAGATGTCCTCACAGAGACTGCTACAACAAGGTAACTTTGCAGCTTCATCACTGTCATCATCTGAGCGGCCATTATGAATTTTTTCAGTGTATTGCAGATAACCCTGTACCTGGCTGACATTCTTCATCACACTAAGACACAACAGACAGTCAATCACAGCAACTGCCAGGAAAGGGTGGTGACACAACTTTTCCAGTACGTCCACATACTTTCTGTGTTTCAGAAGCATCTTGGCAACAAGAAGCACACACTGACAGAGATGCTTTGTGATCAAACACTTACTTAGCCCTGAAAAAATCTGTATGGTAAGATCAAAACCACAGTAAAACTTTAAATGTAAGACAGAAAAATTTTCCTTCCCCCACATATTCCCAAACCAAAAGCACAAAGTTCATTGTGCCAGCCAATGGAAACTAATTACTCCTTCCCCAAGTCTTAAGTCTTCCTTCTGCTGCACCTTTATATCACAGCTGCTCCACTGAAGCTCTTAAAATCTCACCTGAGAAAAGCAGATTCAAGGATTATTTTGTTTGTGGAAAGTAAAGTTTTAAGCCTTTGTACTCAGACTCTTGCCTTTCTCAATTTGCTGCCTAGAAAGGTCGAGGATAAATATTCCCTTTAATACATGGAAGAACAAATTCAGGAAGATAAGACAGGATATTGCTGTGCAAAACATCCTAGCTGCAACACATTCAAGTTAAAACTCTCCGTTTGACACCTCTTCCATTTACTCAAAGTAGCAGCACCTTTTGTGTCCTCCTTTTTCCCTGGGGAGAGGTAAAAATTACTACAGACAGAGCAAAGTGCAACAGGCTGAAAAGATTAAGTTTTTAGTTTTAATGAAATATCATCATGTGAAATTATTTTGAAACCATCACTTTTTAAAGGAAGCTTGGTAAATGGAAACTGAAGCAAGAATGCAATAGGTCTTTAAGGAATCTCACAAAGCAGCTGATTGACACTGATATTCTTTCCGGCCCAATCCCTATAATGAAGTTCAAAGACATCAAAACACATGAAAACAAAACCAACAAAGGGTGTCTAGGCACTGGAATCGGCTCTCCAGGGAAGAGGTCACAGTCCCAAGCCTGAGAGAGTTCAAGAAACATTTGGACAACACTCTCAGGCACAGAGTGTGATTCTTGGGGGTGCCCTGTGCAGGGCCAATATTTGGACATGATCCTTGGGTTCCTTCCAAATTAGGATATTCTGTGATCTCTGAGAACTGTCAATTCATTTTTACACCCACAGCAGTTAAAAGCAAAAAGTTAATGCACTGAAACAAACTCATCTAGGTTCTATTAAAGAATCATGATGCAAATTCTCATAAATGTATAAAAATAGTAACAAAATCATTCTTGATGTGTGTTTAAGATAGAACTGAATCAATTTGGAAGCTATGTATGTTAACACAAAAAACCCAAAAACTCACCCCAAAAAACAAACTATGTATTTCCCTTTAATGCCTCCTTGGCAAACCACATTCAGATGAAAGACATGGTCCAACAGACTGTGCACTGGTTTTGAGGATGTAGCACAGCATTTGATAATATTTGGCATTGCCAATCCCTGCACAAGTGCACAGTTCAGATTCTGCAAGGTAAGGCAGTGTCCCAAATTTTAAGAAAGTGATCAGAAAACATATGAATGAAGTCCAGCTGTAGCTATTTATCTTTGGAGCTTCATCTAGGAAAGTAGATGAAAGATGCCTGCAGTGTCCTAGGGGATAAGCTGTATAGATAAATGAATAGTCCTTCCCCATCTCTCATTTCTATGTATGAGAGAGGGTAATAATGCCCTGCTTCCTCATTTGTATTTTAGCTCATATCTTACACAGAACAGAGACTACCCTGTGCTAATAAAAATAAGCACCACATATTTTCCAGGACATCTATTTTAAAGTTCCCCTCTCTAGCACCCAGAAAAGAAATCTGCCATTACTCCATCCTAGGAGACAGGAGGCATTAACTTTTTGCTATCAGGAAACCCTGGAAGGAGAACCTGCACAATTCCAAATCCTCACTTAAGACTCCTCATATAAAAAAGCAAAACATATGCAACTGTCATCGACTCCCAACCTCTATATTCCCATTATAATGAAAAACAATCAGAAGTAACTCACATGTGATTCAAAGTAGGGCTATAAAAAAGGGGTAACTGAAACAGCCTTCTCACACAAGCTTAGAGACAACATCACTGGACAAAAGCAGCAAACCTGTAAGCACTTTGAGCACCAGCAAGAGGAAAAGACAGCAGTCTAGGAGTAGCCTACTTGAACAAAGAAAAGAAGCAAGAGTGACAAACAGCAACAGTGCTGAGTCCTCCAAGTTCAGCCTGAGTTTCAGCCCTTTCTGGACTTGCTGCCTTGCTGATGCAAAAAGAAATCCACTACCTCATTTGATGCTGTTTGCTCCATTCTTTTTGTAAGCTACTCCACTTTTATTGTGGCTCGAGGGCAAAGAATTCATGGAGGAGAAGGGAAAAGGCATGTGCACAACAACCTCATAAAACATTGGCAAAAGTAGAGAAGTGAAACTGACAGTGGCAACTACCACTTCCTAGCGTCTTACTTAGCAAGTCAATCGGAAATCAGCTCCAGCAATTAAGTGATAATGAATTATTGATGACACTCACTTTGGGGAGCTGAGCATTTACCACCATTTATGAAACTAAAGAAACCTACCCACTAAGAGGTGGGTAAGTGCCATCCCCATTTTGCAGACAGCACAAAGCCAGGCAGACAGCAAACAATTCCGTGACATTACATCTTGCCGAGGATCACTTATCTCTAGCATGTTATCTCAGTTCTGTTTGTACATGGTCACAAATCACCTTGATTTGTAACATTTCCTGCTTCAGAGAGGCACAGTGAACACTCCAGGTACAGAATTCAATAATTTCAGTAACCACATCCTACTATCTCTTCAGAGGTGGGGAAGAAAAGCTGCCCAAAGGAAAGGGCAGCAATATTGGAGCCAGGGAAAAACCACTTTAAAATGTGATCTACAGCATATGTTCAGTGGCAGAATTTGCCCTTGAGAAAGCAAAGGTATTCAAGCCCTACTATTTCAAGATACTTTAAGTCTGTGCTTAACATGACTTTAAGGCAGCCAACTTTTTTTGCCAATGCAAATATATTCAACTAGAAACTCAGAAGAAAGCCAAGAATTCAGTCTTGGATTTAAAACACTCTCGCCAGCCACTCAAGGCTGTCAGTAATGCCACACAGGAACATTTCCTATCACTAACACACAAAACTGATCTAGGAAAGAGAGCTCACTCTACTCCTACCATACTTCACACCTGAGCTTTCCAACTGATGCCATTATCTATTTATACCATTGAAAACCAAACAGACAAAGGAGGATGTGAGCATTCCCTGCACATTATTATCTATCCTGCCCCTTCACAATTTTCATCAGACTTAGCAAGCAGACAGGCTATTGTCTACATGCACTTAAAGGTAAGTCGCTCACACTTCTACAGCTTTCACCCTCAACAGCAGCTGCCAGAGCTGAGGCAGACACAAATGCAGCTTTACAAATTAGCAGCCATATGTCATCCAACTGGCATGAAACACCACAATGCCCCTTCAAACACCAGAATGGTTACATGCATGCACTGTGCTGACTCGTAGTCAGCTCTCGGACAGGAATGCTGGTGACATCAGGAGGAGGAAGATGAATGTCAGTACCTGCAACATAGTCCAGCCTTGCAGACAGGATGCCTTTCAGGGAAGGGCAGCTTTCTGTGAGGAATCTGAGATGTCCAGAGATCAGGTTAAGCCCTGCCACAGATGTCTTACATGATTATATTATTCTGCTTTCCTTGGCTTCAGTTTTCCTTATCTGTTAATGACTGCTAATGCTCTCCTATCCCATGGGAATACTGCCAGCATCCATAACTTAGGTTTCCACCCTGCTTGGATGCTGAGAAGATGGGTACCTGAAGACATACACTGATGAGCTGTTTGCCAAATATATAAACTGATTTTAAGAAATATCATAAAAAATGCGAACTATTAATATTAAAGTGTGTATCATATAATCATTAAGGAGGAAAAAAAGGCCCCAATGATCACCAAGTCCAAACATTAACCCAGCACTGACAAGTTCACTACTACACCATATCTCTAAGGACCACATCTACATGGTTTTTGAACACTTCCAGAGATTGTGATTTCACCACTTTGTTGTGCAATCTGTTCCAATGCTTGATCACCCTTTCAGTGAAGAAATTTTTTCCTTATTCCCAATATATACCTGCCCTGGCACAACTTCAGGCTGCTTCCTCTTGTCCTATTGCTTGTTACCCTGTCTACCTCACCTCACTACAATGTTTTTTCAGCGTGCAGTAAGATTCCACAACGAGTCTCCTTTTCTACAGGTTAAACTACCCCAGCTCCTTCAGCTGTTCCTTACAAGACTTGTGCTCCAGAGCCTTCACCAGCTTCATTACCCCACTCTGGACTCATTCCACTACCTCAATGTCTGTCTTGTAATGAGTGGCCCAAAACTGAACACAGGATTTAAGGTGTGACCTCACCTGTGCAGAGGAAAGGGGACAACCATTGCTCTGGTCCTGCTGGCCACACTATTGCTGATCCAGGCCAGGATGCCATTGGCCTTCTTGTCTGCCAAGCTGGTTCACGTTCAGCTGCTGTCAACCAAAACCTCCAGGTCCTTTTCCACAGGGCATCTCTCCAGCCACTTTGCCCAAGCCTTGCAAGGGGGTTGTTGTGACCCAAGGGCCTCAGGACCCAGCAACTCCCCTTGTTGAACTTCACACAGCTGGCTTTGTCCCATTGATCCAGCCTGCCCAGATCCCTCTGCAGAGCCTTCCTGCCCTCCAGCAGATCAACACTCCCATCCAGCCTGATGTTATCTGCAGACTCCATTTATTCCTCAACAGTAAACAGGCATTTTTATATTTTTACAACCAAAAGTCTTTGAGGTATGCAGGTATGCAGCTAATACCCAGTTCTGGGATTCTGATTAAAATAGGTAGGACCACCCTGTAACAGATAAGCAGGAAGGAGTTTGGGAAATTGCAGCTTCAACTACCAAGTAGACTCAGTTCTCATAGTAACTCTCTAGAGGTAAGTGATCCCCTAGACCTAAGAAACTCAAATCGTTTCAGATACAGAAATTAATTGCTCTCTTATTTACACTTACAGGTTCAACAAGAACACCTCGCATGGTTCAATTTCTCTTTTCCTTTTGTACCTATCCTTTACTTCATTTAATGCTGGGGTGTGATGAATGGGAAAGCTTGGGAAGCTTGTTTGAAAACAGATTATGAATACCTTTCAAAGTATCCAAAAATCACTCTGTCCTGGAAACATGCAATGACTAGCTCTTGGTACAGCGGCTTACACCTAGGGTTTAATTTTGACAGCTGAGCTCACTCAAACTGTTCTCTAACCAAAACATTTACTACAGCATTTCAGTAACACATTTTTTCCAACACAACAGGCCAACACAGTCCTTCTAAACCAAAGCAAACAACACTAACAGTAACTCAATCTATGCCAAGTCAGTTTTCTTACAGGAATGTGGCAAAGTAGCTTGGAAGGCTGGTGTTTGCAAACACCCAACTTATTCCATCTTCAAGGGCCAGACTGGCAAAGGTGAAAGACCATTCTATTTCCTCAGTGTCACTGCTCCTTTGAGACATCCCATATCAGACATGCTTCCTTTCCAAAATGGAGATAACCACCTTATATTTTAGAAGTCTAAATCATGTACTCTTTACCGGGTTAAAAACTAGCTGGATAGCCAGGCCCACTGGGGAATGGACAGACATCCAGCTGGTGACCAGTCACTAGTGATATTCCCCAGAGCTCAGTCTTGGGGTCAGTCCTGTTTAATACCTCTCTTAATGACCTGAATGAGTGTCTTGTCAGCCAGTCTGCAAACAGTGCTAAGTTGGGCAGGAGTGTTGATCTGCTGGGCAGGCTGAATCAGTGTGCCAAAGCCAGCTGTGTGACGCTCAACAAGGTGAAGTTATGGGTCCTGAGGGAGGTTGGTGTTGTTCAGCCTGGAGAAAAGGAGGCTCAGGGGGACCTTACCACTCTCCACAAATGCCTGAAAGGACATTGTAGCCAGGTGGGGTTTGGCCTCTTCTGCCAGGCAACCAGTGACAGGACAAGAGGACACAGCCTCAAGCCGTAGGAGAGGAGAGGTTCAGGTTGGACATTAGGAAGAATTTTTTCACTGAAAGGGTGAGCACAGGAATGGGATGCCCAGGGAGATGGTGGAGTCACCATCCCTGGGAGTATTCAAGAAGCAACTGGACATGACACTTAGTGCTATAGTTCAGTTAATGTGGTGGTGGTGGTGTTCAGTCAAAGGCTGGACTTGATCTTGGAAAGCTTTTCCAACCTTGATGAGTGTATGATTGTATGTGGGCTTAATTTTAACAGGATCTGAAAGGCCTTACAGAGGTCTTTTTGATACAGGCCCAAAGGAAATTACACTGATTGCTTCTTCAACTGGAAAGTTTGCTCACAATAGAGATCTGCCTAATTTTGCAACTGCTGATAAGAAAACAAAGCACCAACACTGCAGGGAGAAATTAGGTAAACCATGCTCTACAGGCTGAAGTTTCCCCACCAGACTACTCACAAGGAGCAGTGGCAGTCAGCAGGTCAGCAGCTCTGGATTCAACCTCAGTTAGGACACAAATATCCTGCCAATGATCAGCACCGTTTCTTGTGTTTCCAGATTTTATTTGACTCAGCTAATTGGCCATTAAGCTCCAATGAGGTGGACATTTATCTACAGATAACACAAGGAAATTGGAAAGTAAGCAGCCTGAGGCTACCCTGAAGACTGTTAACCAAATAGCAAGGCAGAGCTCAATTAAAACAATTCATCAGAAAACCTATATAGTCCATTGGCAAATTTTCAAGGATCCCATTAGAAATTTTAAGGATATTCAATCTGATTAGACACTGAAATCTATCTCGTGTAGAAGTCATTAATAAGTAAAGAGCCTTTAATTTTGAAAGCCTGAACATTATCAAAGCTGCAGCAGGAAGAGACACTGGGCCTTTCCTCTGTAACATGCACAATTTTGCATAAGGATGACAAACCCTGATGAAAAGGTACAGTTGTGCAGACCAAAGTCATCAAGTACCCACCACTTTTACGTGGACTCGATGTAACTAAGAGACACACACTCTTACATGATACCTCAAAAGAGCCTACATCCAGGACCTCTGAATCAGGAGTATTCTAGTAAATGTCTAATACCTCAGCTATTGAAAAGGGCAGGCATTTCAGTCACTTGAAATTGGAGTGCAAATAGGAAATTACACTGCAAAACATTTTGTCTCTCATTTTATGAAAACTTGAAGAAAGATGGCTATTGTGCTCTTAATGGGCATATAACTCAAGTATGAAATAAGGTCAGTGAAACTATTCTGGACTCTTTTTTTGAAAAGAAATGTTGCAATGAAAAACACAAAAACCATGATGCTGTGAGTAATTATTACTGGGAAAAAATCTGACAACACTACTTCAAACTTGCAATTTAGAAGCTCACATTCCTAATGGAAGATTTTCAGGGTACAATCAGTACTGCCAACTTGGATTGTTTATAAATACTCTGAGGAACTCTACTATCAATGTCCTTTTTATCTTCCAGGTACTCAGTTAATGTTCTAGACACACTGCTTTGATCTTTGGACAGAAGTACATTCCTGATTTGTATACTGCATGTGGTAGCTCCATTTTTAGAGGAGATAAAAAGAATAGGTTCCTGAAATTTAAATACTACTTGCAGATAACAGAGAGAAGTCCATCATCTGACTGCAAAAGGACAAATGCTTGTGGTTTGATTGTGAACACGTAAGTTGAAATATCACAGGGATTCACTTTTCTCTTACCCTCACACTTGCTGATATTGAAATCCAGTATATTCACAAGACTGAAAATGCCTAAAACGAGTAGGTAGATCTGACCTTTTAAGAAAGAGCTACCAAACACTTCTTAGCGAACGTAAATCAGAATTCCAACAGGACTCGATTCAATAAAGGGCAAGTTTAATATCTAGAACCCTGGTTACATAGTAAAATGAATGATCTTTTCATTTAGAAGTCCACAATATTTTGGGTTGGTTTTTTTCACAATTCTACCTATAACTCCATTCATTTCATTCACAGTGAGGCTCCGAAATTCAGCCATACGGATTGTTTTCCTCACTCTCCAACTTCTTTTTTCCTTTCAAAAACTTGCTGAAAGGAAAAAGAAGGCTGTTCTGAGTTTGAAAGACAGCAGTCACCACAAACACTGGTGTTCTTCTTTAGCCAATTCTGAATTATGCCTACTTAGTTTAATGTCTTGGTCTTTTAAGTTACTGAGCAGTAAGTTCTTCCAGACTCCAGGATTCCACAAGTGCAGCCTGCCTTCTGCCAGACTGAGCAGATCTTGATCTCAGCATCTGTACTGTGCCCTTTCAGTTACCCAAATAAGCAAAGGTGTTCAGATTTTACATGATGCCAAGGCCTTGAGAAGACACGTTTCTTCCTGTTGATCAGCACGGAAGATTTAGGTTTGGCATTTTCAAGATCACCTATCCAGTATCACCATGAGAGCCCCAAAGTCTTCTGGTGGACAGCCATTTTCCTCAAGACAAAAACTATGCACTTCAGGTTCCAGATAACCATATAATCCATTTAGGAGTATGCAGCTCCACCCAGCTTTTAAGACTTCACACTTTTGGGCCCAGCCACAAGAACAACTTGTGCCATTGGCAGGAAACTTGCTAACAAGTTAGGACTTATTTGGCCTTGAAACTCATTGATTGCAGCGTCTCCTTGGAAGGTCACCCATGCTGACTCTACCAATTTATGTGTTTATGAAGAACTGATGTGTTTCAGCACCTGTGGCAGGTGCGGCAACTCCACATATTTAACTCTCTAAATAGTCTATGACTGCACATGTTCAACAATGCATTCGCTAACAATATAGCCATTTATAAATCACACCTTGCATTGTGTCAAGTAAATGTTACCTGTCCTTCGTAAACGATCCCTGAGAAATGGCTCATTTGCTTGAGATGCACAATTCACTTGTAAGTTGAACCAGAAACTGAGATCAAGTCCCAAGTAGTCTGCTCTTACTAAACTCCACCTTCCAAACTCAGCAGCAGTGAAGTCCCACATAGCCTAAAGCTGAGCCTTAGCACACAGCACAGCTGAACAATGGCTCAGGCAGACAGGGATGAGAAAAGCAAGCACAGCACTGCTGGCAGAGTGAAGTGGAGTACTTGCAATAGGTAGATGCAAGGGAAAAATGACAATTCCTAACTGCAGGTTTGGCGCAGGTAAGTATACATAACAGCATCTTTCTCTTTAAGTACAGAGGCATGATGAAGAAATCCAGGGCTAGCTCTATGCATCAATGGGTACAATTTGGTGAGGTCATGAGGCACAAAGGAAAAAAAAAAGAGAAAAGGATATTGAGAGGAGGAAGGAAGTGACACAAATCATCTATGAAAAGAAGCATGTAAAGACTAATCATCAGCATGCAGCTTCACAACAAGAGAACAAGGATGCAGGCAAAGAAAGAAAAAGAAAGGAGTTTGAATCTGACAAGAAAGGGATTCACAGTCTGAGAAATAATGGCTATCTTTAGCTGCACAATTCTAGCTAAGCTTATAGAAAGAGCAGCAGAAACATTTAATAGTTCTTAACGTAACTTCTTCTTGCATTGGGAGACAGTAGCAGAATACCAGCCCTGAATCAGCAGCCTCAGAACTCAAAAGCACAAGCTGAAGTATTACCTTGTGTAGCCACATGTGAGCAATGACCACATTCCCTGTCAAGCAGCCACTATTTAGCAGGTTCAACACGGGCCTGCACCACGGGTTACCTGCAGAGCACCCAGACAAACAACAATACTTTAAGTTGCCAACCCTTGCCCTGCCTTACAAAAGGGAGAGAAAATGCAACTTGACAGATACATGGATTTTCACAAGTGTATCAGTTTGTGTGTCTCTATTGTACTTCACATTTTTGTACACCTAACACTCCTGTGTTTGAGGAATCTTAGTGCCTTTACGCTAACAACAACAAAAATAAAGAAAAAGCCAAGAATACTTGACTAAAAATTATCATATGAAGAAAAATTTATTTACCTCACATCAAATCCATACCAGGGGAGGCAGAACACTTCTTAAAGGCAACAAACACCATTTTGAGCTGTAAAAACACGTGCCTGATATTTGTGGCATATAGCTCTTGACTAAAACTAGGGTCGCACTAACAGCAGCAGAGAAAGATGGGAAGAGAGCTGGTGTCCAAAAGAAAGTTTAAACAGGTAAAAGGGGAGGGAATACATTGAGGAAAGAATTACATCTTGCCCAAAGTCATACTGCTGATCAGTAACACAACCTGGAGTAGATCCTGCAGCACTAAGACCCTGAGCAGCTTCGCCCAGAGGAATACAAGCCTTCAGTTGGCACAGATACATATGGCTGGCAATGGTGTTCTGTCTGGAGCTATAAGCATCATCTGACTCATTCACAATTGAAGTGATAAATTCATCCAAAATACATAAAGCAAGAGAAATTACTCCAAGGAATGAAGGCATCTGAGCACAAAGTGATACTTAGTAGCCAGAATTCATATCTTAATTTTTAATGGCACCACAACCTACTTGCTGCAGTAACATTATTACATTTTATCAAAATGGAGATAAATCCTCACAGGAAAATGTTACCTAAAATGGAACTTTTCATCCAACAAACCAAACAGTCTCAAAATAGACAAACATAGGCTATCTCGTGTAATGTAGCTGGTTTGCATCTAAAATTTTCAATAAGAGAACCCTGAACCAGGAATCTCCCCCATTACATTCCCTAGGAGCCATCTGGAATCTGTTTAAGCAGATGAAAGATGACAACACAAACCAGAGACGCATAGCAAGGTGTGGCACTTGGGGATTTCTCCTTTAATTAAAAAGGAAAAAACTAATCAGAATCCCTACTAAAGAACAAAAATAGTAATAAAACCTGAAAAAATGTATTTTTTCCCCTATTGAAACAAGCTATTTCATAACACAACAGCATACTTCAACCATATTCAACTTACACACTTCCCAATCTTTATGATCTCACAGGCTCCTTGAGAGACACCAGAACCATTTTAACATGGAAATCCTTTGGCTAAGAGGACATAGTATCAGGACCTCGGATTCATTTGCTCCCAGTCCTAAATGATCCCAGATTTTCACAGCCGCATCATCTTCCATTCATTACCTCAGCTCCCTGTTTACTCTGACATGTGACACAGCAACTTACTCAACCATTTACACATAGACAAAGAGCAGCTTTGCTTGATGTGTTTTAATTGTGACAAGTTCACAGGTGTCCAGCCCATGGCTAGAAGGCTTAAGGAACACAGAGGAAAAAGTTATCAGCAGTCACCCCACCCCCTCCAAATTGCTTCCATTTTAATTTTCTTCATCTGGGCCTTTTTGATTATCCACCCACATGATTCCCCAATCCTTCAACACATTTCTCACACTAACAGGAGCTGTTGCGGCTTCTCTCCAACTTCCAAAGAGTACACATTTCTGTAAGCTGCAACTAAAGTACGTGATTCCACAAGTTCCTCTGCAACCAAGAAGTGGTAAGTGGGCATCTGCATAAGCAGCTGAGAACAAGAACAAGGAGACACGAATGGCTCCATTTAGAAATCTCATTGCCTCAGCATTTCCCATGTGCAAATTAAAATTCACACACACACCAAGCCAACTACTATTATACCATCTTCTCCCCTAGAAGGATTTTTCTGTCCTGACAGACAGCACTGCATGCAAGGTGAGGTTGGCCTAAAATGCCTTTTAGTCTGACAGTTTCACTAGCACAAGAGGCTGCATGAAAGAAACTAAACATCAGATCAAGTTACGGCAGCTTACAAGATTCTACATGTCAAATAATCAAGTATCTGGACACATACACAGCCCATGCAAATGCAAAACCCCAGTGACCATATAAATCAAAAGTTTCACTATCAGAGAAATTAGGCATTAGACTAATTTAGACAAATGCTTTCTGCCATGGTGCTCTGTTTGCTTGTTTTTCTTAAGCTATTTGTTTAATTTTCAATCTTTGTTGTT
The DNA here is from genome assembly GCF_001522545.3 of Parus major. Classification (NCBI taxonomy): domain Eukaryota; kingdom Metazoa; phylum Chordata; class Aves; order Passeriformes; family Paridae; genus Parus; species Parus major. Next base: position 18,772,231 of record NC_031774.1, on the reverse strand, counting down.
GGGGATTTTTTTTTTTTGGTTTCTTAATATATATGAACTCCTCCTCAAAAATTCTATACCAGTCAGTAAATGTATGATAAACTGATTATCCTAATGGCTGACTATGCAATTACCTCCAGCCACTATCTATTTACATTGCAAGCAAAGGGCAATCTGTCATTCTATGTTTCACTTGAGAGCTACCTTAAAATACATAATTAAAACTGCTTTCACTTGAAATATTCCATTCTGCATCTTAGACATAGCCCAATAAGAGATCCTGGCAAAGCAGAAGAGTTATGTTTTAATACTTGAAAAGACAAAAATGCCAAAACCCTACTATTGAGACCCAAGATGTTTCTCCTTCCTCATCTTCAAAACCTGCCAGCTGACAATGAAACTGTTTTCAAATTCAGACCCTGAAAATGCCAGCTGAAATAGTTATCACAGAGTGCCTTGTGTCAAAGGTAGAATATCCACAGCTCCAATCTACAGCAGGCAGGACTGAACAGCAAGGGTTTCAAGCAATTGATAAAACTCATCAGCTTCCACAACAGATAAGATACTGAAATGGAGAGTGCTGCTGCCATCGCAGCAGATGTCACTCTACAGATTTTTCAGGCCTACTCCATTATTGCATTTCTGATCACATGGCCAGAGAGAGCAACCACAGAACAGGACACATGACAGACACTACTCTGGCAAAATGTACCAGTTTGGAAAAATAAATTAAAATTTAAAAAACATAAATAACACAAGCAAAAACCAAAACAAATTCTTTCTCCAGGTGACAAGCTAATTTTTAATTAGGCTTTCCCACACTGCCCTGAAACACAGAGATGCTTGCATCTCAGCTCAATTCAGCACAGCTACCTAACAAATCAATATATACCTGTTTCAGTCTACCAGTTTTGCAGCAAAGACAGCTATTTTATTCCTCACCAGTGTGCAAATGAAAGCAGGATGCAGGTTCCTATTGTCACAATAAAAATATTATAGCATCATCAGGAAACTTTTTCCTCTAAAGAGGTATGGAGCTTGCTGGTCTCAGTGTATCAGGCACTACAGACTGACTGCCTGCTTGTAGCAATTTATTTCACATTTGTATGAAAGGTGCATTTTTACTACTTATTTTCTTCATGACAATCTCCATTTCCTATCACAACGTGACTGCAGCATTGCAGTCATGCTTCCACCCTCTCAACCTGGCAACTGCAGACTCTTTGCAGCTATTATCCCAAGTGAGATGGGATGGCTGAAAGCTCCCAGGCCCTGCAACTCCCCACATTCAGTGAGTAAGAGAAATCTGTTTAAATCTAGCCAAGGACACACACCCCCCTCCCCCTCCAAATCATCCTCTGCTTATTTCAGTCCTTGCACAAAAAATGTGCTTGCAAGAGTAAAGTCTGACAACAGCCTCAAACATCAAATGTCCAATAACCAGAAAATGATTCAAGACAACTGGTGCGTGGGCACAGGCTCCTGAGAGAAATCCCACATTTTCCTCAGTACGGCTGTGGAGCTTCACATTAAAGTGATTACTCCTGGCTGCTCTCATTATGATCACTGGCAGACTCACATCTTCAGCAAACATCCAGTGTATTTATTACTGTCCCAAGCTGGAAGTTTCTTGACTTGCCAACTGCAAGAATCCTTCTCCATGTCTCCCACACTGATGTGCTACCCACACCCACAGGTGGCTTACGTACCAAGAAAGACAAACACTGGTTATGAAGCACTAGACTCAGTTTAAGAGTTTTTAAGAGGACTGCCTGAAAAATACAGACCAGACCTACTGAATACACAATACAGACATGAGTCTACAAGTAGAGAGTGGTTTTCTTCTCTCTCTGCTTATCCAGTACTAGAGACCACTAATCAGCAGTGCTGATTACTCCTGCCACGCAGTACATAAGGTTTTTAGCAAGGAAATTCTACTATTAGCAATACCTCTAAATGTCAGTACAAATGAAGGAATTTCCATGTAAGGAAATAATGGATATTTCCTTAACACATGTAGAAATTTTAAGTTAGCAGATATTATACAATGCAGACTGATGTGGTAACATGACTTAAACAGCTCCTACCCCTGCTTGATTTTAGGGATGTTCTGGTTTTTTTGCAAGCTTTTGAGGTGAAGTTGCAAAATGTAATGAAAGCACACGTGTGGCACTTCACTTTGTGTTTATGCTGTCTGTGGAATGGGTCCTGATTCTAACCATATTAGACCAAAAGACTGGAGAGAATAAGACATAGAAGCCTCCCCTTAATACAGAGCAAGCTTATATTTTAAGAGGCATAATATCTACATTATATATTTGATTTACACGTCAGAAAGGCCCTTACACTGAACTATGACACCTGGGGATGATAATCAGAAATTCCAGCTGTACATTGCATTTTGATTCTCCAGTCATTTGAAGACAAACATTTTAAAACCTTCTTCAGTTAAAGCAGAAAGGTCTGTAATTGTCAAAAGAAACAATGTCCATTTTCTGCTCACTTTGCAATCATACTTCTGATAGCAGTAATTTACCTAAGTGTTGTGACTCCTGCCATCATTTCTCTCCTTAATGGATCATATACAGGTTGAAGAAAAAAATACATAAATCTATGTTCAAAACATATTGGTAGATTTAGGTTTCTCTGAATAATAAAATTGTCTTGAATACACAGTACAGTGGCAGTCAGGATTACAGAACTCATTTTTCTGTTAGGGACTGTTTACATTTTATTGGTTTTTCAGCTATAGTGTACTTGCAACTCTGAAACAACCCTTTCCAAAACTCACTGTAACTGTGTGTAGATCAGCTTGCATTACTTCATACAAGCAGTAGAAGAAGATAAACATAGATGTCTGTTTGCTAACTAACAGACCTTCTTCTATATTAACTTAACCTGATAATGTTGTAACAGTCTGAGCTGGAAACAGGAATCCTTGCAGGACCTAACCTACATCCAGGAACTCCTGGGCTGACACTGAGCCAAAGTAAAGTGCTGGAAACTGGGTCACACTATGACATGTACAGGGCAGCAGGAGGGGATCAGAGCTGAGCCTGACCTGCTTATACTGGCAAGAGCACTAGAGATGAAAGAAACTGGGTGTGCATGGTGTGAGCTGCCCAAGAGCTTGATGAGACTTGAAATGAGGTACGGACTAGAAAAAGAAAGGAAGGTAATCAGGAAGCTCCTGCACAGGGAACAGAGGCTGAAACTTCAGATCAATAGTCTCTTTCTGATCAATCACCAGTTAGTTACCAACTGAAATGAACCAGCCTGGTGTAAGATCAAACTCGAGTATCATAACAAAGTAAAACCTTTCCCATGCAGATAGGCTCTTTCAGGATGAAAAGCACTATTTGATACAACTATAATATTATGAATAAAGACAAAAAAAAAAAATCAACTTTGCCTTGCAAATATTCACTGCCAATGCAAGTCAACAGTTACTTCTGCAGAAGTAGAACAACTGCTTCTGCTAGCAGAGCAACTGTTTAGACAGAGTCACTAGACACTGTTCATCCTCTGTTAACTGAAATTCATCCCTAGGGTTTCAAGGTTTTCCATCTGTACCCAAAAAAGATTCAATAGGAAAAGAAGTATTTATGTTTTATATCAGCAGTTACCAGAAGTAAAATTCAAAACATTGTGAAGGCCAGCCAGAGACAAACTTACGCTCCCTGTGGGAAGCTGCAGGGGTGCCAAAATATACAGAGGAAGCAACAGCTAAAAATCAAATCCCTGAAGACCCCCTACTTTATTTTTCAAAAGAAAAACAGAACGCATGAAAAAAAAAAGTTTCAGAAATTTCTTTGAATCTGCCCCAAAATAAGCCAGCCTCTGGTTAAGTAACTGCAAGAATGTTGTGCAAGAATGGCAGTCAACAGTCAAAAATCTGAAATACCAACTTCCACACAAGAGACAGGTCTTGGTCACTGCTCCCAAGCCAAAGCAGAGCAGGAACATGGGGTGTGTGTGGGAGGCTGGGAAACCTTCAGATGTAAAGATTAGTATCTTGTAGATGGGAACTCTCCATGTTAATCTAAGAGTGGTATTACAAGCAAATATATTCAGCATAGGGAAACATATAATTTGCTGTGAATAATTAGATGAAATTTTGGCAGTAGTAGAATGGAAATTAATAAAGAGGAAAGCAACACAATCCAGATAAACAAATCTGAGCTTCATCTGAAGCCTCCCAAAAATGAAACGGTGGAAATAGTTTTGCAAAGACACCTAAACCTCCGAAGACTTATGAATATCACAAAGTTTGCAGTTGTGTAATTTCAAAACAGTGCAAGTCCTCTAACTCTTCTCCTCCTTCCTACCCGTCTACACCGAACTCGAACTTTTACCATGGAAGCTGTGAGACTTACAAGTTCTTCATGACAACAAATACTCTTAAAAAGAGAAGAAATGAAAATAATTTGATCTTGATAATCTGAGTTTTACACACTGTATGTCATCACTTCATCGCCAAGGCGTGATTCGGAAACAGACACAGCAGCGTGCAGCCAGGCTACTTACACTGTCTGGAAAAGCGCCCGCTAAGATCATGTTGCAGAAATAATTCACACCTGCAGCAAAGCTGCACAAAACATCATCAACTCGCCAATTCTGACGGGCATATGCCGACCGTGGCGGGGAGGAAGTTTCTATACAGATGAAGTATGAAATCCCCTTTCCGCACCCCAAGTAAAGCCAGGCAGGACCCGAGCGCTTCACTTGGCCATACCCGGCCGCGGGCCCAGCGGCGGAGAGTCGCCCGCACCCGCCACGGCCTCCCTCGCCCCGAGGCGACCTCGCAGAGGAGAAGGGGGCCCGCCCCGGGACGTGTCGGCGGAGCTGCGGCCCCTTCGGCCCGGCGGTGACTTCGACGCCCGGTTCGGCCCGTTGGCGCCAGCGCCGGCCCGGCCCCGCTGCC
>NC_031774.1:18678353-18766820 GCF_001522545.3 Parus major | reverse complement strand
CCGCCCCGGCCCGCGCGGCCCGGGGGCCGCCTCATCTCCCTCAGCCCTGGTGCCCTTCAGATGCCCCCGGGCAGTTCTGCGGGGGCGTTAGAGTGGCTTACAGCAAGCTCACCGCTTGCCGGGCAGCGGCCCCCAGGAGCCCTTTCGGAGCACCTGGAAGAGTCTGGGTCAGAGCTGCACCCCTGTTGACATGCAGGGGCATAAATGCTCGCTCAACACCTTCTGCAATGCTTTCAAAGAGCCTACCTTATATCTTCGGGTGCATGCTCCTCTAAATTTCATTCTCTAACTAGCAGATGAGGTATTTCCATAGCCAGTCAGAATCAGTTACATCGGAAAAGACCTCCGAGATCATCGAGTCCAACTTGCGGCCAAGCACTGCCTTGTCAACTAGACCTTGGCATGAAGAACCACATTCAGTCTTTTCTTAAACATTTCCAGGGACAGTGACTCCACCATCTCCCTGGGCAGTCCATTCCAGTATCTAATCACCCTTTCAATGAAGAAATTCCTCCTAATATCCAATCCAAACCTCCCCTGGCTCAGTTTAAGGTTATGTCCTTTCATTCTGTTACTGGTTGTCCGGAAGAAGAGGCCAACCCCCACTTGGCTACAACCTCCTTCCAGGCAGTTGTAGAGTGGTAAATTCTCCCTTAACCCTCCTTTTCTCCAGGTTAAACAATCCCAGCTCTCTCAGGCGCTCCTCACAGGTCTTGTGATCCACACCTTTTCCCATCTCTTTTGCCCTTCTCTGGACACATTCCAGCACCTCAATGTCCTTCCTGAATTGAGAGGTCCAGAACTGGACCCAGCACTCAAAATTTGGCCTCGCCAGTGCCCAGTACAGGGGGAAGTGCCAAGTACAAAGAGAAATCAGAGCAGCCTGTGGAGTTTACTATCCTAGTAAAGCTCTGAAACACAGCATTTGGGAAATTCATATTGCATTTTCAATCCAGGGGCCCAATCCTGACCCTGCTTGGCTTCAGTGGGTCCAGGAGTGAGCCTTGTTTTGAGGAACAACATTTTTCAGTATATGATGACCAGGAAGAAACCCACATTGCTGTGTGCCATTCTGCTTTCCTGCAAAAATCATAGGCGGTTCATTAAGTGGTACATTTTGGTTGTAAAGTATTCCCCTGTGTGTGTGTCAAGTACATAAGTAGATCTGCATGCATATAGAATAAAGTTTAACTCTCTAAAAAGCTTGAAGCATGTATTTAAGAGCTAAAGAGGAAGGCTTAGTGCAGAAGGTATTTTAGCTAAGAATTAAAGCCAGTTTATAGCAGTAAAAAGCTGCCAAATGATTTCTAAAACTGTGCTCAGCTAATCTGCACAATAATAATGTTCCAAGAAGGTTTCTTACAATTCATGTTTAACATACTCAGAGGAGCTTGTGAGATTTACTGATAAGGATTTCACAGCATCTGGAAAGATTAATTTAAATTTTTATTTAAAATAAATATTTTATTTGAATACTTAGATGTAACTTCTGTTAGTTTTTCAGTGGTATTTTAACCACTGATAGCTAATTTCCACATAGATGTCAGCTTGGGAACTGGTTTCCAGAAGGGGGTCTGAGAAGGAGGTGTGGTTTCTGACTCCTGAGGATGTAGCTGTGGGAATTTCCTCTGCCTGCCAGGACACCAATCTCTGTCTTCTGCCCCTCCTTCCTGGGGTGCGAGTGTGACACCCCAGTATGACCATCTCACCACCTGCTGAGCTCCAGCCAACTCACCCTGACTACATGCAGCAATTGGGGTTCAGAGGCAAAGCAGAGTGGATGGGAGCATCCTTAGCATCCTTAGCAGTTCCCAAAAAGCAGGATCTTCTAGTTTGCTGAGTGATTAAGTGGGAAGCTCTTCATCTGTAGAAGCATTTTGTACACCTCAGTTTCTTAGCCAGCACAGAATAAAAGGTCCAGTGTGATTCCTTGTTACCTTTTGGATGTTGGGCTACGTGATTAAAAGTGTAATCCCTGTTAACACAAAGATGCAGAGAGAACAAAGACAGGCAGAGAAACCTCAGTAACTTCATCAGGGGAAAATGGACCACACAACACTGGCTGCTCTCCAGCACATCAGAGAAAACTGATTAAACCTTGGTAGCTGGTGTGAAGTCTGCCAAGAAACTGTCTCCTAGATGCCTTGCAAACTAAAGGTGATTATTGCCTGTGGTATAGGACACATGAAGGGATGCAATGGGAACAGCATTTTGGGAACCTGCAAGACTTACCATGCAATGTTTAGGGCAAAGAACACAGGAAGGGAGAAGGAAATCTATGAGGTGGATCAAGGAGGAAAAAATGTGGGGAAAATAAAAGGAAAAGGGAATGAGAAGGGCTGGCCAGATCTAGCTGAGCCCTGTGTTTGATCACCACAGCCTATACTACATTCTAACTAAATCCTGTTTCCAGCTATCTTACACATAGGTGCACTATCACTTCTGAGGGATGTGTGAACACTAGTGAAATTCAAACTAGATTAGCCAACAAACAAGCAGTCTGAGTATGTGTAAGTGAATAGGACCACAGGCTTCAGGTCAACAATACACACTCTGATCCTCTTTATCCTCACATGAATGCCTCCTTCCCTCTCACCAGGAGAGATTTCTGTGTTTGTCCCTCAAAGCAAGATGTGATCCCAGTTCTGTTGCAGACTTTGTGCGGCCTCAAGCAAGTCACTCTTGTCAACCCATGCTTTGAGTCTTGATGAAACTACCTACACCACAAAGATAAAGGATAAATAAATAATTTCAGGTTGCTCAGAAGCTGGCTAGTTTCTGAATGGCTAGCAGTAATGCAGGATACCCGCCTATAATCAGGACAAACAAGGAATATACTCTGAAAAAGAGATTAGCTTCATAATACATGAGCTGAAGTAATGACAAGTTGTCATAGGATCCATTACAAGAAAGCCACAACTTTTAGCTTTGTGCACTGTGGTTAAAGGCTAGAAAGGGAAATTTTCTCCATACAATCTTATCACAGAAGTCTCATTGGTATTCCTACAAGATCACAGAATCACAGAACCACAATGTGAGTAAGGATCAAAAGGACCACTGGTAGAACCATAAGGTCCAAATTCTCTGCTCAAGTAGGATTTCCCTAGAACACATCACTTGGGGTTGTATCCAGACAGCTTTTGAGTATCTGCCATGAGAGATACTCCAGAACCCCTCTGGGAAATCTGTTCCAGTACTCAGACACACACACAGTAAAATTCTTCCATATATTCGGGTGGAACCTGCACTGCATCAGATTCTGCCTGTTGCCTCTCCTCCTAATGCTTGGAGCCAGCAAGGAGAGCCTGGCTCCATTCTCTTCAGATACTTAAATACAGATACATTGATGAAATACCCTCTCAGCCTTCTCCAGGCTGAACAGGCCCAGTTCCTTCCTCCAACCCTAGTAAGAGAGATACTCCAGCCCCCAGATCATCCTTGTAGCCCTCCACTGGACCTGCTCAAGGTGCTCCATGGCCGCCTTTTACTGTGGAGCCCAGACTGGACCCAGTGGTCCAGATGTGGTGGCAGCAAGCCTGAGTATAAAACTGTTGCTTTTCCAGCTCACATTGGCTGACCTGCCAGCTCTTATCGAGGGGGACAAATGATTATTCCTAAGTACATTGCAGAGGATCTGCATCCCCAAGAGAACCTGACCTCTATAGGAAGTACCAATGCTCAGCATGTTGTAAGTTGAAGTTCAAATTTTTCATTTGTTGCTTCTAATCAGCTCAGTATGCAACCCATAATTAATTTCACAATCATTCTTATAAGGTAGAAGTTGATTTTTTAGGGAGTTGATGTTGGTTTGAGGCAAAAGAGCAAAATGAAATAATGTCTCTAGGTACAATCTAAATTTGCTGACTTCAACCTGTAAATAGTACTCTGAACAAAATTAATTCTAGTAATTTATATGTGTCATGCCCAGTGACAAGATTGATAATGATGAAAAGTCAGGACTGTTGTAATTAAGGATAAAAATTTGTAATAATGTATTGCAATATTTTGTATGTGACAGAACTGCCACTTAGCAAATCTGGGAGTTTAGAGCTGTGGTTAGCAACAGCTTTTTGAAGGATTCAATATAATAATAATCAAATTTTTAACACACTGCAGCAAAATGATAAATGTAGATCCAAATATATTTATGAACTTGTCAGCAACATTAACATCTATCAAGTTAAACAGGTATTTTAGCATATCAGCCTATATCCATCTATCAGTTAGAATTCATCTTCATTAGGGCTTTCTAATGTTCTGATCTCTACGTCTCCTGGCTGTTGAAGCAATATTCTCTCTGCAAAACAGAGCTGGAGATCAGTTTTTAAGGGAGGGGTCATAACAGGCATTCAGATTCCCTGAAATGACTCATTTGCTTCTCTCATCTTGACATGTGAAGGGCTATTAAACTGTATGCATTGATGTGGTCCTCATCAATATGCCAGTTGAAAACATAAGGATCAAATCAAAAGCAAGAGACAGTTCTCAGATATGTGCAATTACATTGGCAGCCCTCTCAAAGAAAGGAAATTGAACTAGGATGGAGCTCAAAGAGTGAGTGAGACAAGCCTCTCCTGCCCCCTGTGTACCAAGGACTCCAGAGCTTGCAGTGACAGGAAGCACCTGGGCAAACTCTTGCATCTTTTGAGCTCCAGCAGTGACAGGCTTGGATTCAGGGATCCACCCAACCTCCTTGGCCTGCCTCTGTGCCCCCAGGAGCACACTCCTCACAGCTTCCTCAGGCATGCAAATTGTTAATTCTAGGACTGGTCTCTAGAGATGTGAGCTACTCCATACTTTGTGTGCACAAAAGGGGTTTAATAAGCCTCCAGAAAGGGTATGTTATGATGGACCAAATCTGGGATGCTAGTATGAATGAGGTTAACTTAAGTGTGGAGCCCTCTTCCTCCTCTCCTGCCAGGCTCTGGGCTCAGCAAGTTAGAGACTCTTAGCCCTCAAAAGCCACTGGCTTTTCTGCTCTAGTGCTATGAAAAGGGGAGGTCCTGAAGCTTTGGCCCATTCATTTTCATTTCTTTCTTTATTCAGTCTTTAGAGGGCTCTCTGCTGCACAGTTCCCGTTTGGCCTGAGCCGCAGCTCTAGCAACACTCCCTGTTTGGCACTCAGAAATCAGAGATGGAAAGTCTTCTGAGGTCAATGTGTCCACGACCTGCACAATGTAGGACTGATAGTGCAATGCTTTTGGAGTTGAGCTGTCCCATACTGCCAAAGCCATGGTAGGAGGCTGGAATGCCTTGGCAGTAGCAGCATTTCCTGACAGAAGGGCAAGGGGCTTAGCTCACAACTCTGCCTACCGTGATGGCAGCTTGGAAGTATTACTGGATGATGTCTCTGTGTTCCCTGATCTCACAAACTGTGCAGGATCCCACCTCTAATTTTTATCACTCGGGTGGCACACAGCTGTTTTGCCACATCCTTATTTTACTCTGAGCTATGTTAAATTTCAGCTGGGTCATTTTCAGAGCAGTTTTCCCTCTTCCAGCCAGTCACTCACACACACACACAAACACATCCCCCCAGTACTTGCCAGCACCAGTCTGTCTATACTATTCCACATCGCTTGCTCAAGCCAAGTAAATTCCCAGTTCCAACTACTCTGATACAAAGGACAGCGTTCAAAATCAGAAATGCTGGTGGAAAGTTCTGATACCTGTTTTATCTTTCAATCCTATTCTATGGAGTGACAGGGGGCTACACTAGCAGAGTCAATTGCAAAATAAACACTTTTCAAAATACTGCATCCGTTCTATTTTACCTGTTGTGCTGGTTTTGGATGAGGTAGAGGTGATTTTCTTCACAGTGCTAGCATGGGGCTATGTTTTGGATTTGTGCTGAAAACATTGTTAATAGAAAGATGTTTTTGTTATTGTTGAGCAGTGCTTGCACAGTGTCAAGGCTTTTTCTGCTTATTGTATCAGCCCACCAGCAAGTAGGCTGAGGTTGCTCAGCTGGAACAGCTGAACCCAGCTGACACAGCGTAGCCCAGACCATATGACATCATGATGAGCATTAAAAGCTGGGGATGATGGAAGGGGGACATTAAGAGTGATGGCATTTGTCTTCTCAAGTCACTGTTATATGTGAGGGGGCCCTGCTCTCCTGGGCATGGCTGAGCTCCTGCCTGCTCTTGGGAAGTGATGAATAAAATCCTTGTTTTGCTTTGCTCATGCATGTAGCTTTTGCTTTCCATATTGAACTGTCTTTGCCTCAACCCATGAGTGTTCCCACTTCTACTCTTCTGATTCTTTCCCCAATTGCATTGGAGCTACTGTCTGTGGTTAAACCAAGACACCTATTTATAATGTGGAGATCAATTAGGAGGTTCTATACTTACAGTTCTCTAGCTACAAAGCCAGACAGAGTTCTTGTTTAAAAGCTCCTTATCTCTCACCTACTCAGGTCACAGTTTTATTGTACTTGATCTTTTGAGTACTTGTGTTTTCTGGAGACACTCATTAAAAATCCGTTGCATTTCAGGGGGAAATGTGGGGTGGGTTTAATTCAAAATGTCAGTTTTTTTCATCACCTAACATTACCTAAGTCAATATTTTCAGCCAATGATTTTGAAGGAAGAAATCATAGATAGCATGTAGAACAGCAAGATGATTATGCTGTTCCCAAGTCTTCCAGTCACCTCTTGGACAATCAGCATATCAATACTTTCCACTGGTAATGGGCAGTGTGTGGAATTTCCAGGCTGCTTCCAGAATCTAAAGTAGATGAAGACAAGTAAACAGAGGGGATTATTTGGCAGTAAAGTAGCTAATCACTATATGAATACCTGGATCAATACATATCCCTAGAAGGACCACAGCATTTTAGCCCTGGTTCCTAGCAGGACCCAGCTGTTGCTTAAAGAGAATCTAACAAATAAATAATAAAAGTCAAATTGATTTGTCTACATAATGAAAATTTGCTGGAACTTGCAGCAAAATGACCTAAAACTACATTATGCATGTAAATCCCCTGCTAACGTAAAATGTTACACCTCCCATGGTGTTTATGTCACCTGAAGGTCTGAAAGTTTAACTCCTGCCTCTGGTTTAATGCCTATTTTAGAAATAATGTGCCTCTCTTTTGCTCCAGGTCATAAAAGAAATCACATCACAAAAGCCACCTTTTAAGTGCATATGTAGGAATCTTCTAAATATTTTCACAAAATATTTGGCACTATCTCACATTGATGCCTTTGTATACAGGGCAGAGGAAATGTAACCTGAAGCAGGCAAGTAATTAAAACACAAGGTGGGAGGCAGTGGAGTAGCCAAGGTCCTAAAAACTTCACAGGAAAATAAGCCCTAAGCAAAAACTGAATTTTCTGGGTGCCAGATCTTAAATTAATTTTTTTTGGAATTGAAGCCTAAGGTTCTTAATCAGACTCTTTTAAAATGGTCTTGACCACAAAATTACTTTGTGATTAGGTAAGAGGTGAAGGAAGGAATGCATCTTATCTCTTCAAAGTTCTCCTGAAATACAAGGCAACAAGATGTCAGAAGAAGATAACCTACATGGTGTTTGCAGTTCCTAACTGGGAACCTGGCTGGTATTTGAAAAAACTGTGAATTAAGTAATTTTGTGTTTGCTAAGAAGAGCAATTTGAATGTTCTTTTTTTTGCATTAAAGTGTGTGTTTAAAACATTTTATTTTAAAATGATAATCTGTAATTTGGAGTTTGTCCAAAATTCAGTCTTTTCAATGGCTAATGTTCCTCAAGCTGTTCATGGATAAAGTCCTCTTAAGCACTTCTAGGGCTCATCTGGCTTTTTAAATGTCTGCTTCAGGATGAGCTAAATCCCCAGAAATGCCTAGTTCTCTCAATTAAATGTGAAAAAAGCCCACGATGTCTGGCTCCAGTGGAAACAACTGCACTGGAAATGTCTGGAGCTTGTACAAATGCAGAGGCAACACCCTGTGAGCTGCAGCCCTCCTGGGGCAAGAGAGGGTGCTTAAACTGGGGCTCAGATCCCTTCTCCCACCCCTGAGGTGGAGAAGCATCATTACAACCATCAGTAGTGAGCACAGCAAGAAGTTTGCACCTTGGGAAGCACAGGAAGCTCAGCAGAAATTTATGACACACACAGGAAATTGTCCACATTTCTCTAATTTCCTGAAGGGTGAAAAACTCCCTGGTTATTGCAAGAATCCCTTAATGAAATATAGTTTTGGGTGCATTCCCTTTTTAGGAAAAAGGAAAACTTCAGGATTTGCAGCACTCTTGGTGTGGTGGTTCTAGCAGCCCTCATTTGAGGAAAGTGCATCTTCCATTTCCTCGCCACAGCTTCTGAACACTTGGGTGCTTCCTAATTGAGAAATGTAATGGCTAAATTGTGTTTAATATATAAGATCACAGCACAAACTTGTATGACCCAAGGTTTGATGCAGGGGCCAGAAATACTGCATCTTTATTTCCTAGAGAGGAACCTTTAGAGGAAGAGGACAACAACTGAATGAATGTGTCCCACCAGCTCAGTTGTCTCAGCTTGACTGCACACAGTATAGGCACAGGTACGGTATGGATGTAGACGTGTTGTGATTTAAACCTCAGCCAGCAGCTCAGCCTCACACAGCCACTCACTCACTCTTCCTGGTAAAAGTGAGAAAATCTGTGGGTTGAGATAGAGTTCTGTACATAAAGCAAAAGCCAAGCACACAAGCAAAGTGAAACAAGGAATTTGTTCACCACTCTCCATGGGCAGGTGTTCAGCTATCCCCAGGAAAGCAGGTCTCTGTCATGCATAACAGGGATTTGGGAAGATAAACACCATCACTCTGAATGCACCCTCTTCCTTCTACTTCCCCAGTTTTGTATGCTGAGTGTGAGGTCCTGTGGTCTGGAACATCCCTGTGGTCAGCTGGGGTCAGCTGTTCCAGACATGTCCCTTCAAGGCTCCTTGTGCCCCCCCAGACTCCTCACTGGTGGGGTGCGTGAGGAGCAGAAAGGGCCTGGCCTCCCTGTAAACACTACTCTACAGCAAGGAAAACATCCTTGTGTTGTCAACGCTGTTTCCACCACAAATCCAAACATAGCCCCATGCCAGCTACTCTGAAGAAAATTAACTCTATCCCAGCCAAATGCAGGACAATAAGGGCTATGATTCTGTGATATTTTTATTATTCACTGTTTGTTTGCGACCAGTGCAGAATGTTGGATGGGAATAAGACCCCAAGTTGTAATGGGGAGTTGCTCTTATTTTACACAAGAGAGCAATGGCATATTGAAACGCTCACTTTGATGGTTTCCCTTGTCTGCAGGGAGTGCTCAGTAAAAGCTTTCTGCTACGTCTGGATCGACATAACTGGGATTGTTGGTCCCACATGAATTGAGCCAGGAAGTACTGCAGTACAGAGATGGTCCAGATAGGAAAACAAATGTCAATGACAGACAAGATCTAATTTCAGCATTAGGCCAACGATGTGACTGATGCTGAGCCAGTAGGAAATTATTATGGGCTAGATTAGATTATGCATGTAATGTCAGAAGGGCCCTTCTCTATCCCTGCATGCATCCCTGCCCTTCCCCACAATTCTACAGAGAGCAGTCAGCCCCTTGCCTCTCTTCCATCACACTCTTGCTAATACAGCTATGTTAGAAAGCTGTATGAGCAATTACAAGCTCCATCATAAGGTTCAATCACCCACCTTCCCTCACCCTCTCCTGAAATCCTGTTAAAGAAAGAAAAAAAACCTGTCTGTATGGAAATCCAAAATGACCTTTCCTATGCATCCATTGGTATTTGTTTCACCTGCTAGGAGCTCAAAAAACTTTTCAGGTCCAGAAGCTGTTTGCAATGTCAGCAGGGCCAAGAACAAAATGAATGACTTTGCCACAAACCAGAAAGGGAATTTGAGCCCTAGCAACTCCAGTCTCACCTGAAACTCTCCAGCCAGCAATTCCCACTGGCACAGCACTGGCCAACAGGACTCCCCCAGCAAAAAAACCCTCTCCTCTCTTTCTCTGTCCAAAAAAAAGAGCAGGTTTGAGTTACAGTAAAGGATAGTTATGTTTATGAAGATTTCTTTCCAGCTTCACTGATGAGGGCAGAAGCCATCTTTGCTCATACTCCAGCCAGAATTAACAGAACACCCTGCAAAACCACACATCCACACGTGGTAACATGAAGCTCACTTTACACAAGGGGATGGCAAGATATCTGGCAAAGGACTATCCAGCTGACTTCAAGAGACAATGGACAGACTTCATGGAAACAGGAAAACACCACAGAATCACTATCAGGAAAGCTGTTTCTATCATGTAGGCTTACCATCAAACCTCAACACAAAAGGTTGGAAGAAAAGTACCAGTCTAACAGGAGGTGTAGGAGAGGATGTAGCAGAATACAGGAGTGATCCCTGTTTCTCCACATGTGGCTGCATAATAACAGGGGTTGTGCACAAAAGAAAGAAACTGCAGGGGAGAAGGTTTGGGTTTCCCCACTCAGCAAGCATGTACTCAGATATCTGAGAACCTCCTTGCTTGGAGCCAGGTGAACCTGAATCAGCTCTGCTGACCCAAGTGTCTCATAGGTGTGCATCAGACTTAAACTGAAAACAAAATAAAGTTTCCACTGGCTTGAAATTTCATGTGAAACTAGTGCAAGTCTGGATCTGAAAACAAATTTACCTGAAGTCAAATAGGCTCATTTTTTAGAAGCTAGTGCTCATGCCTGTGAAATAGCTTCATTATTCTTTTTGCTACACTTATAGTTTTGCATGAGGTGTTGCACAAATCCTTAGCATGGGCTTGTCCTGCACTTAGATGGCCAGAGTGGTGATCAATTTATTTGGCAGCAGCTGAGTGTTTATTCAGTGTATTGTTAGAAACCCTTCAGGACTGACTAGAGCACTGTATAAGCATTCCTTTGGATTACCTTGTGAAAAATAAGATACAGACACAGGGAGCACTTTCCTGAGCTTGCAGACATTAGCAGAAGTTGGGCCTGAGCAGAATTATTTGAAATGCCAGTGTCTGAACTAGCTGGGATAGCATGAAAGTGGGATTTGTCTTTATTAACCCTCTTTTCAAAACTTTATTTTTGAGTCAATCAATTATTTCTAAATTTGACCTTTTTAATGGCTAAATTGTGACTCACACTGAGATTTAGCAAACCAGATTAAGCTGGCCTGAAACAAGCTGAGAGCTGTAATTTAAAAGGTAGCTGTGCATACTCTAATCTCTGCATGGAAAAACAAAAAAGAAAGCTCCAGCTTGGAAACACATTTGACTGTAAGTTTCTGTTCTATACAGTATACAAAGATTAAGAAACAAAAAATGGATAAGTAAAGAAAAATTAATCAGGAGAATCCTATGGTAAGCAGAGTTGGAGACTCTAAAAGAGCAACACAAGATGTGTTTCTTCAAGACTGAGACAGATCATAGCAACAGCATGAGCTTCTCATGGCAAATTCCCTGTCTTCATCCCTAAGGCAGGAATACACAATTTTTTTCTGTTCTGTGCAGAGGAAGAAGGAGTTAATGAATTGATACCACCTCAGGTCTGATAAAATACTTTAAAGCAAATGGTAAGTAAACAGGAGGCCAGGCAGCAGCAATGCTAAGAAACAGCTATTAACATCAGGCAATCTAACATCTCCAGGTCAAGACAACTTCTATCTGGTATATTATTGCAGATCTTGCATCAATCCTGTCCCAAGTGAAAGATAAAGAGTTAAGCCAATGTTTAAAGTTTTCCCTATTGCTCTGAAGCAGGAGATAGGGTTCCCAGATCATCCATGTCAAAGATGTATGGCCTAAATGCCATGCAAAGACTTACCAAAGACACTTAAGAGCTTACAAGAAATCCTTTCAGGAAAGAGATACTCTCAAAAAATTGCAAAATGACATTTGAAATATTCTTTCTTGCAGCATGTAGGATTGAAACTTCTTGCCCTTAACTCTTACCTCCTCCAGCTCCCTTTTGGCAGTGATATTGGGGAATTCTTCATGGCATCTGTGATTCCTATTTAACAGTGTGTCTTCATGAATGTCATTATAGGGAATCATAGAGGATTATCCCTATCGGAAACATCAGAGAAATGCAAGAGCACCTGGAAAAAAAAACAAGCGGGGGGGAGTGGGGTATTAAAAATAGACAATAAATCTTTGAATTTAATCTGCATTCAGAAGACAGAATGGGGACTTACACCAGGAATGGAAAAATAATTTCACACTGTAAAACTAGCCCAGAAAGTCTTTGCCTTGGCAGAGTACTGGTGTGCTGGCATCCATTTCCAGAGTGAGTTGTACGAGCTGACCAAGAGGATATGCTATTCCATCCATGTTCTCTTTTGGGAGCCAACAGCGATTCATTGCGGTTGTTTCTCTGCTACGCTTTACCTGCTTGGATGAGTTTCCCAGGGTGCTGCCCCTGTGCTCAGCCCAAGGAAGACACCACCCATGACTGTGACCTCTGTACAAGGCTGCTATAAGAAAGTTCTTGCAAGTGTGCTGCAGCACCTGGCTTTTTGCCTTAGGTGATGAGACAACCTCCCTGTTTTTGCGGAGGCAGGCAGCTGCCATCTGCTGCACTCTGCAGGGTTCAGTGTGAGGTCTCAGGTGGCCAAAGCCTACCAGCATGGCAGAGACCAGTCCTTCCCTAGGGAAGAAAAGGGACTATGGGGCACAGGGTCTGGGAAGCCCTCAGGCTCTAGTTTTTCTAGCCTGGGCTAAGTACCTGTCAGGGCTTCTTCCCCTACAGCCTTTCCAGAAGAGAAGCCCAGACTGGTGATAGCTTGCCAGGGCCGCATGCCCCACTGGGGGACCACCAGACTGGACTGGATTTCACAGATTAGAGGCTCCATCCTGGTCTCCCAGGCCATCCCATCCACACTGTGGTTGGCAGTGAATAGCAGCCTGGCACACATCAGCTGGATGCCGTACTGTGCTTATACATTAAGAGTGCCATAATGTGGGGTGCCTGCTGCCAAGCAAAACCATCTCATGGTCTGCTGCCTGCTCCCTGCACTACCACAGCCCACTAATAACGTGCCATGGGAGCAATGAAGTGCCCCTGTCCATCCCGAGCCATCTGAGGCTTTATCTTCTGAGGCGGCATTTGCTGGGAGAGGGGAAGGGTGCAAGGAGGGAAAGCAGGGGCTGGAGTGCCCCTCTCCAAGGCCTACTGGGCCCCGTGGCAGTGTCACCCCAGGCAGTGGGCAGGGAGGAGGAGTTGGCAGCAGGCACCAGACCTGCCTACACTTTGTCTCAGAGGACTTAATGCCCTTAGTCCCCTTCTCCACCTGATGTGTCTACATACAAAGCACTGCCAGTCCTCCTATAACAGGCATTATGTTCTTAGAGACATTTATCTAAGGCACCCAGGACACGGTAACTGGAGAGCAGTTAAGATCAGACAAGTGATAAGTTAACAGTAGTCTCTGACTCAGCTTATATTCCTTGTCCATCTTCACTCAAAACCATTCAGTTTTCTGACAGTCATATAATTTTCTGCTAGGTAATCCTGAATGTTTGTGTTTAGCCTGAAATCTTTCACAAAATTACTGAAGTTGAAGAGTGAGTTACTGTCTTCCCAGATAACATTTCCCCTGGCCTGCCAGCTTGAGCTCTCCCATGTGTGTTTAGTGGTCTCCCACAATGTCCTGTGCCTGCATGCACATGGATTAGCAAAAATAAATGGCCATGGCAGGGAGGAAAATGCTTTCCTTGATTTAATATCTAATATTTTTGATTTCCTAATAATTTCCTTGATTTAATATTTAATACCATCCATGGTAATTATTTTGTTTTGAACTCAACGTTCCTCTTTCTATCTCCTTCCTTTTTTCCTATCAGCCTTTTCCAGTAAACAAGAGAGCTTGCAAGGTTAGCTGAGATTTTTATTTTTTTACTATATGGAGGGCACATCAGCACATTAACTTACTGGACATGTAGCGTCTGTAGCTGCTCAGAGCACTGCATCAACAGCAACAACAGCAGGCAATCCAGTGTGCTCTTCAGACGAATATTTTCAGTTTTAAACTATCTGGCCAAAAACTACCCCCAAAACATGTTAAAACATAGTTTGAATACCAAATATATTCCTGGAGCCATGTTTGCTTTTTGTCTCTCTCCCATTGCACTGTCCTGCTTGTCTCTCATCTGCTAAGTTCATCATCTGCCTGTTGCATCAGGTGTGTATCGAACCTACCCCTGCTCTGCAGATGTGCTTCTGGGGAGATGAGCTGGGCTCTGCAGAGTTCTACAGGGAGCCACCATGGAAAAGCCTCCGTGTCCTCGCTGAACTACATGTGTTTGGAGAGGACAGCCGTCCCTCCAGCCAGAGGAGAGCAATCATAACAGCTAAATCATGGGACTTCAAAGCTTTCACTGCTTTGTAAATCCTCAGCACAGCAGCTGCCGGCTATTGTCATGGTGAGCAAAACTGATCAGTCTCATTTAATCATGTCACACTTCATTTGTGCCACAAGTGTCAGGAAGCTGGTCAAAACAAGGTTAACGGGCTACAGTGCGTCACAGGCCAGTAATCAGATTAAGCGGGCAGTTGCCCAGTTACTGGCCATGATTATATTCACCCCATGATACTGCTTTTAACTATTTGTGACTGGGTTGCCAACCTGGTATTACAGGCAGGAAGGACAAGGCTAAGAACCCAGGGGAAATTAGCTATTGCTAGAGATGAAATGAAGCTTCCACAAGGCGCAAAATAAAAACTGACAAAAAAGATATAGAAGTATTTGCATTTTCATACATAATCTATTACTCTTTTTCTATATTGTGAGGGACCGTTTGTATGGACACAATAACTTTTAAATTATCATTATACACACATATTTTTACCTCAGCACAACCCATTAAGCAATCTATTAAAAACTGAGAAAAATGCATGGGGCCTTTTTCTACTATTTTATAGGTCATAATAAAACAGAACCTTTCCTTTGACACCTCCTTGATTATTCAATTTGGGATGCATTTTTCTTAGCTGTCAGATTTCATTGCTACATCATCAGCTCAATGGGGGCAGAGCATAAACTGTGCGGTGTCAGTGCAGCTCCAGGTCATGTTACAAATCTGTGGGGTCCTGCAGACTAAGTATGCAAATAGAGTGATGTAATTTGAAAGGAGACACAGGTCAGTCGTGCTAGTGTCCCTGGCATCAGCCTAAATGCAGGACCTTGATGTAGAGTTGCTACGAGAAATAACAATGTAATAAATTCAAAGATTTTAAAAACACTGTGTCTTAAAGCCAGTGTGATAAATAACGATACAAAGTCTCCTCCTTCTCCTTCCTTCAGTTTTTGGAAGATAAACCAGAGGATTTTGCAGAAGAGGGCAAGTGTGGGCAGGAGGGTCCTGGAATGGGAGTGCCTCCTGATGGCAGCCAGAACATCTGCTGTGCTCTTCCCTTGCTGTTTCTTAGGCAGATGAAACAGAGAGGCACTGAATCAGAGCTGGTCACCCACGTTACACCATGAAGTGCTTTCCTTTCGCCATGATGTTAATTTAAGGGACAGTAAAACTGTTCCCAAGTTTGCACAGAAATACATAATTAATGAAAAGATAATTAAATTGGTTTATTATTTTGAGAGTCTGACCTTTTCTACACTGAGATTCATGTTCTCTGCCTTGGCATGTGTTCCTGTGAAAAGTTAGGCATCTGTTTCTCTTCTGTGACTCCGGTTTTGCTGTCTGTAAAGCGTATTTGATCCTATTATGATATGAAGCCTTACTATGCAACCAAAGCAACTCAAAGGCTCATGAACAAAGCCCTGATTTTCCTTCAAGTACAGCTTTGCCAACAGGAAGAGCTCCTCCTATTCAGGGTGTCTGCCTCAAGAAGTTAAAGTATTTAACGCAAACAAGTATTCCTCTACGCACTTTCCTCAGCCAGTGGGACACAGACCCAGAAAAAAGAACAGAGCCAAGCAAGGAACGATGCTGGACAAAATAGGAGATAACAGCACCATGGGCTTCACACCCTGCACCCTGGCCAGCAAGGGGCAGGTGTGCACCCAGCCTTGCCTTTAGTGGGGGCTATTTAATCAGTAAGGCAGGCACTGCTGGAAATCATCTTAACAGCAGAAGAATGGAGGAGCCTCCTGAACCCAGGCTTATCCAAAACAGCCGCAGCTGCTGGAGCATACGCTCCTGGGTGAAGTCAGGCCATAGGCACTTTACATTTCAAGGCTGTCAGCACGTCCTTAGCTGTCACATCCCCTTGGCTCTCCATCTGGCATACACCTGTGTCTTGCTCCTGGCTCTTGGTAGTGCAGATGTCTGAATACAGGAGGAGCCTTTCCTTCAGCTGGTTCAGAGATGGTGAAAAATTGATTTCTACCCTGACATCCCAGTCAGAGCGCCCCTTAATCCATTTCAGGCAAAATGACCTGGATAAATTTAAAAAATGTAAGAGGTTGCTGCGTGTTACTCTGGTCGGTGGTTTTGCCTGGAACAGGACAAGAAGTGCTCACACAAACCAGTTTGCCAGGTGAGCTGATGAACAGTGGTAGCTGTAGCCAGAGGAGGAGGTACAGCCTCTGACTGGCACAGTTGGATTGACAACAGGATTTTTGGCCCTAGCCCTGCACCTGGCAGGAGAAAACTTGCTCCTTTCCCCTTTCTAATTCAGGACATAGGTTTTATCCTTGAGGGGGTGTGGGAGAGGCCCAGTAAATCTGCATAGTGGAGGACAGTTTCAGTGCAATGGTTTCTTTAATGTGGAGTTGGAGCAAAAGGAAATACAGCTGAATAAGAGACACTCCCCAAAATTCAGTGTTGTCCAGGGAGGGTGGCACAGGCCTGTGGGGACTGTCTGGGGAGAAAGCTGATAATGGGAAAGCTTGCAAAATCCAAACTTAATCTCTTGCGCTGTAGAGAACTAATCCTCATGCTTGACATTAATCTTCTCAATGGAGATATAACACCCTTATCTTCCATGTTGCTGACTGAGCCAGAAAGTAAGGCCTATGGTCTTTATAGGTTGGATATAGAACTGCAGAAATCCTTACACTGTCTTTCTGCTGGGTCTTTTTAAGATTTCAGGATGGACTGGGCTCCCTTTGATGGCAGCCTGACTTTGCTCTTTTTAAAGAAACATTCTCATGTGTAGTCCTGATACAGCACCTTCACTTGACATGGAAAGTATCTCTTGACCCAGCAAGGAAGAGGCCATTGGCAAGTAGGACTTTGACAGCCTGACACTCATGGCATCCCACTGGATGATCTCCAGAACTGGCTGGCAGTGGGTGTGGCTCTGATTTCTTCCATGGTCTTCCATTTGGCATTGCCTGAAGTGTCCTCATAGTTTGGGTTTGCTGCCACAAAATAAGTACCTGTGTTGCTAATGAGGGCAGCCAAATTAGCCTTGAGAAAAATCCTTCTTTCCTCACTGGAGCAGAGGCCAAACAGTTTGCCCTACGTATAGCACTTGCTCCAAAATTCACTGAGTTTTCTGGTCTTCTGGAATACAGCTATAGGTTCATCCTCCTCTACCTCTTTGTGACCCACCAGCCATTCTGGAGATTTTTTTTTTATTTCTCTTTTTTATCCCTGCTTCTTGCTTTTGCTGTTCTTAGTTCTGTTTCTTTAAAGAAAAAGGCTCTAAGTGAAAACAACAGAATGTACATGCCCTTGTGCTAACCAGGCCCTTGAGGCAGGGATATTTAGATGCTCACCAACACCTTTATAAGCTGCAAGATAACATATAGGTTTCTATGGATTCAGGAAATATTGAACTTCATGGTATGAGATAAATCCTTCATTTACCAGGAGACAAGTTGTGGCAGAGCAGCACAGCCTTTCCAGCATTAAAAGCAAAACAGTGAAACAAATCTGAATGTATGAGTCTTAACATGCATTAATTGCAACTAAAATCAAACTTCATTGGGCTGCCAAAATTATAAACATAGTCAAAATCTTCAGGGTTTCCAGATAACTCTAGGATTTGTGAATAACAGAGAAATAGGCAGTAGCAAGGAAAGTAATCGAAGTTCCTATATTTCATATTGATTAAAACACAAGGGCTGCCCTTCAAGGGGGAACTTTGCACCAGGAGGGAGATATATTGGCTGCTCTCCTAAGCTGCTTCTGGCTCTGCCAGAGGCAATTCAGGACATATGACTACATTGTCACAGATAAAAACAAATCTGGATTTGTTTTCAGTCTCTCTACAGTAAAAGTATAGCCCAGGAAGGATACATGTCTTAATTAACCCCTTGGGAATAGAAGACAAAAGCAAACAACAAACAGAATACTGCACACATAGAAAGCATCTTGACAGTGAATCCATTGAAGTCAGGTGATATTTTTTTGTTTGTTTTCATACAAAAGAAAAATTCACCTCTGTTGGGCAACCCAACCAAAGGTCACACAACACCAGAATCCTGTTAAGAGTCCAAGCTCAAAGACCAAAGACCCAAATGAGGCACTGTGTGTATTTCATCTACCTGCTGTTGCTCTTTTGTTGGCAGGGATTCCAGCTGTGCGTGGGTTGCCGCTTCGATACACAGGATGCAGGAGCAGGAGTGAATTATGACAAGCTGACACCACTATTTCCTTTGAGAAGCAGATGCCCACATTTGACATCTCTCGAATCTCTTGCTTAAACAATGAGAGCAAATGGGTCTGTTTGAAGTTTGTACAAGCAGGTGAATGTTGCCCTTCGGCTATACACAAACACTCCGAAAGCACAATTAAAGCAAGAAGAAAACAAAACTAGTTCTTCCTTTGCAGCTCAAGAGGCAGGACACCTGTGCAGCAGGGAAAGAGCAGGGGGGAGAAACAAAGAACAGTTTGTGCTAGGCTGGCAGAGAAGAAAGATGTTCTGCTTTTTCCAGAGCCACTTTTCATCAGTGTAAGAACCCAGAACCTGATGACATCCTGAGCAGACTCCAGACCAGAAATAGTTTGTCCCAAGTGTTTAATGGAAACTGAATTTGCTTCTGAGATATATTCTAGTCGATTTTCTACAGAACAGAAATAAAAGCCCTGTTTTTGGTGAAAGAATTACTTGGCCTTATGGGCATTCATCTGGTGGCAGAGCTGCTCACATCACATCTGGGCCTTACCTGTTGATACCTGGATAGCACTCAGGGGCCAAGAGAGCTGCCAGGGTCACACAGGAAGGCTGCAGGAAAATCAGAAAGGTGATTTTGCTCAAGTAAACCACTGGCAGGCTGATGCTCCAGCTCTTTTCTTCCCCCACCACAGGGATAGCAGCAGTGCCTGCACAGGGAAGCTACCATGGTGGGTCTTCCTCACAGTCAGAGTTGAGTTCTAGAATGACTATTTGCCACGAAAGCAATTGTTTTCCAAGTGAGGTATAAAACAGGAAAACTTTCTCCATTATATTGCTGCTGCAGACGTTCTTGGGGAGATGCTTTCCTCTCTACCCCGAAGCTCCACCTCCCTGGTACACCAAATAACTGTCAATATACACATTGAGAAATCTTGTATCTGTTGGAAAGGGATTAAATAATTTGATTCATACAACAGAAAAAAGTGTTTTCTTGAAAGGAAAATTCCAATTCATGCAACTAGGAAGCAAACTGCAGCTCTGTGTTAGCTCTCTTGAACTCCTTGGTCAGTGGAGAGAACTGCCAGGGTGACCTCAGTAAACAGCATTAGCAGCCTGGGAGGGAGTGGCCTCGAAGTAGGTGGCAGCTGCCTTGGGATGTGCCTACAGGCTGAAGACTCTGCTGCCACTTAGTCCTGGCTTCTCTGCATCACTGAAGCATCACTAGAGCTAATTAACAGCAAACACAGTGGTGAAATGCTCTCTGCATATTAACATATGGTCACCACAAGCAATCCAGAGCCCTGACCTCACTGGCAGCATTGTGAAGTAACAGCAAGAGCCAGGATTGATGCCAATCCTGGTTTAACTCCATGTAGCAATGCTAGTTTCCTACAAAGTTTCCAAGAGTTGTTTTCTAGTCCGAATTTCATTCCTTTAGCCTGCCACTGAATGAAGCACTTGTAGCCAACAAAGCCTCAGAATCTGAGTAATCCTCTCCTAGTGTAAATAACAGCAGCCTCTTTTGGTAAAATGCTGTCAGCCCATCTCTTCAGCAAGCAATACTGGCAGGTGAGGTCTTAGTCTATCTGCACAGGAAATTAAATTGCACTCAATGTCTCTCCCTCAGCCCAGAAAAAGCCTGGAGAAGTATCTTGTGCCATCTGACTTGCCTTCATTAAGTTTTCTCTCCTGCTTTGCACTGCAGTCTGTAAGGTAGGTCGACCATGCAAGACTGAAGCTAGTAATAAATATGTCACATTGAGCAAAGAGGACATGCAAATTGGAAGGAGTAAGAAACCTCTGTGGCACTAGGACTGCTGAGGGGCTTCTGCAAGATTGTTCTTCATTGTGACAGCAAGAGCCTACAAACTACACAAGCAGTACAGCAGTGGATATACAGCACCTAAAATGCAATGTTTCTGAATTTCTTGAGAAATCTTAGATCCTTGAACTAGAGCTCTCTTACACACAGAAGGCAGTTCTGATCATCTGAATGAGAAAAGAAACATTATGTACAGACAGCTAACATAATTTTCAGTGGGGAAGTAGGTATTATCACAGCAAGCTGCTGTTAGGCCAATAAGAATTTAACTGAGGATATATTCTATGACTGTTGTATTCAACCAGCCCGTCTTTGCTTCTAGAAACATATCTACTTCCTTTAGCTTAATAACTATGAGATGTCTCATTTTACCCCACACCAAGCACCTCCAGTAAAACTGCAGCATGTATGCCAATTATGTCTTCAGGGCTTCAGCCCTCTTTTCCTGGCTTTTTTGTGGGTATCAGCTTGACTTGTGCTGCCTCTCCTTCACCACCTAGGACAGCCCACACAGCCCTGGATGTGCCAGAACAGTTTAGGGGTTGCAGCAAGACCAAGGCAGAAGGTATGTCAGACAGTTGTGGTCAGGGCCTTCTCTGTGCCCTCAAGAAGAGGAGACAGAGAGTTTCCCTTGGTTTCTTCTCCTGCTTCTCCAAACAACTCTGATCCTCCATCTTGTGAAAAGGCTTATCTAATAAAACTATCATATTGCATATAATAACAAGAAGCAACTCCAACCACTCTTAGTTTTTAAACTCTTAGTACCACAGCTGGTTTCACACCATATGTATCCACCATCAACAGGTGATGCTCGCTGACTTAAAATTAACAAAGTTACCTTCTTCTGCTACTTCCAAGGAAAAAACCCCGAAGATTTTAAGGAAAGCAAAGAGAAAGAAAGTATGCGTGGGCAAGTGACAAGCGTAACTGAAGTAAGGAGGAGCAGTGCTTATTGTTTCATAAAATTCACCATATGTTGTGTGGCTTCATTACTCAAATCTTGTATGTGCTTATTTGATGATTTGATCAGCTGTTGACTTCATTTCATACTGCTGCCAATTCTGACTTGGTTGATTTGATTTGAGCTGTATTCCTAACCAAGGATTGCATTTTGCTCATTTTCAGTCACTTTAGTTATGAAGGGGGGAAAAAAGTAGTCTGCATTAGAAGTATTTTTTATGATTTGTGTGTATATGGTTATTTCATTTGCAGTAAAGACTAACAAGAAAGCACAACCCAGAGCCTTACAGCCAAGGCCTGGGAAGAGCCATGACTGGCTACAGAGATATAAGGCAGCTATAATGTTCTGCTTCTCCATCGTTCACAAGCTGCTGGGACATTTACTGGCTACAAGGTAAGTTTCTTGAAGATTACTAGGAGTGTAAGGAAGGGACTTGATGGACCACCAAGGCCAGCTTCCTGCAACTACAGATAAACATATTTTATAATCCTCCCTCATACACGTCCCATGTAAGCTTACTAATATGTAGCTTTCAAAATTGCCACTATTCTCTCTTGGGAGTTATGTACTGTTACTTATAAACCATGGAGTCAGATAATTGCTTTCCTGTAAGTATTTTAGAAAATGTACATGAATAGATGACACCTCAAGCTGTTGCTCAAATCTAGGCATTTTTCTTTAACAGACAAAAACTAACGGGGCTGTGTAGCACCGCTTCCACTTTTGCCCTTGCTCCCCATGACAGCTTGTGCCTGGTGGACAGGGACATCCATGGTCTGAGCAATGCTCACCATGAGAGCACAGGTAGGGCTGTGCCTCAGCCAAGGGAGTAGAAGGAGTGTGTGATTGTGCATATCAGATTGCTACATGAGCCCCTGTGTTTCAGTGTGATATGTGGACATGATCCTGCAAGGTGCAGAAAATGACAACGCATCCCCTGTTAATACGGGCAGTTCAACATTTGTGTGTTCAAACCTTGACTGTGAAGAAGAAACCTTGGCAGTTTTTTTCCCTGTTTTCCAGGGGGGGAAGCAGGCTACAAAGGTTACAGGGAAATTCTTTTTTCTTCTTTGTATCAAAGTGAACTGCCATGTTGCAGATGTTACCAATGTAAAAAAAATATTAGTTATTAATGAAAAATAGCTTCATCCTTAATGTGGTACCCTTTTGCAAGGGCACAGAGCAGTGCAGTAATGATATAAGATGGCAGAACAAAGTGACAAGGAAAAGCTGGTGAAGAAAATCTGTATCTGGACAAGCCACAATATACACCAAGGGAGCATTTACTCTTGAGATTTTTGCTTTCTGAATTTCAGATCAAGATGCAGCAAAGGCATTAAACACAACTGTCTTTCATTAGAGCGTGTGTGTCTGTGCACACGTGGCACGCCTGGAAGTAGAGAACATGCAAATAGGTAATCCTCCCATGATGCACAGAAGAGCAGGCAAGAAACGGAGGTACAGCCCCGGCAGCCCAGTGTGTGCTGCTGTGCTCTTTGCTCACCAGCTGCTTTTGAGCAAATGCAGGAGGCTATAAGGGCTACATACCAAACAGACCACACACGGCTCAGGGAACAGTGCAGGAGGCATGGCCGTGGTTACTCATGGTTACTTAGCTGTGGGGAGAAAGAAGTCAGGGGAAAGTCCTCTGTCTGGGAGGTGTTGACAGGCAAAGATGAAGGAGCAGAGCAATGCAGAAAGTGCTGTAGATTACACACATGCATACAGGGAAAGAAAAAGAGGAAAAAGAGAGAAAAAGAAAGGTTGATGTGAAATGTTAAGAAAATTTTCATCTAGGTTCACAAAGTGAAAATATATCTCATTTCACTTGCCCTCTCCCCTCTCCACATCTATTCACGGGAGCTGTTTTAGCAGCAGTAGTGATGTGGTTCTGATACAGTCACACAGCCAGCTCACTTGAAATACCACTTGCCACCAAAGGGGAGCTGCAGCAGCACAGAGCTCTATGAGGCTCACAACTCTTGCAAAACGATTTTCAAAAACAGATTAATTTTTCCCCTTAAGGCGGCAGGGACACAGTCTGTTCCAGATTTCTGATCATACCACTCACCTGAAGGACAAAGGGATCTGAGCAACAGAACCTCAAACCGTATTAATGACAATTAATTTCCAGATCCCAAGAACAATAGAAGGCAGAGTTTTTTAATTAAAAAGTTTGAAGATGACACTGGTAGTGGCAGGGAGATTTATGACCTGGTTTCTGTCTTCCAGAGGAACCAAGCATCTGCACCACCTGCTAAAGCTAGTGGGATTCATAGGTGCCCAGCACCTGTGAAAACTAGGTCATATTTGTCTTGTCTGCTCTGCAGATGGGGAAGAAGCCACAGAAATACACTTTTTACTGAAAAATCTGTTTTTTTGTCTTTTTTGTTTTTTTGGTGAGATCTGTCAGTTGACTGATGTATTATTTCTCCCTCTGTTGACATTCCCACAAGATCCAGAACAGAGAGGCATGGGAAGGGTTTATTCTGTGTTCTTTAGGGTTGCCAGTGACCTCTCCTGCCTTCTTGAAAGCTGACAGCTGTCCATGTGATAGGATGTATCACACAGCTCTTGGGTCTCCAGGAAGCAGGGTTTATCTTGGCAGGACCCTCCTTTCACCCCTGCTTCACTCCCACCCAGCAGAGATGTGGGTTTTGCCTTTGGGTGCTCATAATTCCCTGTTGCTCATGCTGGTCTTTCAGAATGACATAATCTGTTTAAGCTGTGAGCAGCACCATGGCTCGCCCACCCCGGGGCTGGCAGAAGTCCACAGGCAGAACCCCACGTGCCAGAAAGGCTGTGAAAGCCACAGGAGCAGTACAAAGCCTGTGTAGGAGGTGGGAGCAGGGAGGTACCTCAGTGGATGGAACCTCGGGGTGTGCACTTGAAATCCCATTGGGGACATTGCTCGACTCCAGCTCTGAGCAGAGCTACTGCACTGCCGAGGCTTGTTAGCAGTTTGAGGTTTTTATGGGTTGGAGCTTGACAGAAGAGATCTCCCAAGGGTGCTGGATACACCCTGCTCTCTAGACCCTGCCCTCCCAAAGGCTGCTCCCTCTGACACTGGTGGTTGAGAGGGTTTTACACTAACACAGGCTGGGAAAAGCCCAGGATGTGTCTTTATGCTGAAGGGGTCAGCAGGTTTCCAGGTTGGTCCCAGGGTGCCCTAGCCTGGACAGGAGCTTGGAGTGGGGAGTCCCAGGTTGAACGGGGTGCTCTGGGACCCGGCTGCTGCTCCAGCAATGCTCCAGGCTCAACACCCAGAGTCCTCCACGTTTCAAGAAGGATGGTAACTTCATCCTGCCTGTCTGAAAATGCTGTTTATATGAAAAAAGATTTTCCATGGAGCTCAAGTGATTTGCCAGTGGCCATGACCTATCTCTATGCCTACAAAGAACCAGCCAGCAAAAAAGACACATGCTGAAAACCTGCTGGCATGGTGTCTCCCTAAATTAATATATTTTCTCAGGTAGCATGAGGGCTTTTGTTTACAATGTATTTAATATACTTTACTGCTGACAAGAGTATCCAAAAAAAGGGAGAGGAAATTAATCTTATGATTTACTTTTTCTCTAAAAAGACTAAGAGACCAGTTACCGCTGTTAGGAGAGAGGGCACGACATTCCTATGCATATGTACTGTGCATATGCACAATATTTGAGTGCAGTGCTGGATCAAGAGGCTACTCCTGACCATGAAATGAGTGGCACACACCTGGCATGTGATAAGTGTGGCTGTCAGACCCCTGACAGAACAGCCACAAAAGACACCCTGAACCCAACAGACTGGGCAGGAGTTGCTTGCCAGCTTACCTCTTCCCACACACTCAGCTGCCTGCCAGAGGGATCTGTGGCTTTGGAATTTCGTCCCTCAGCCCAGTAACAGTACTTACAACTAGCTACAGTGGCATTGCAATGCCCACCTGAAAAACCGCAATGACATCTCTTCTCCTATCTCACCTCTTCTTAAAGTGGAAAAGAAATTAGCAGGAGCACAGGAACACAAGAAATGGGCAGACATGTGACCTTGATGCCTCTGACTCACTGCACCAGGCTTGCCTCTTTGCCTCACATTGTGAATCCTGACCAGGATGGCTGTGGCCCTCGCTATGTTTCAGAGTACACAGAAGTTTAATGAATACGGTGGCTTGCTGCTCTTCATCCCTTCCCTGCTATTTGGGTTCACACTTCATTAGCTGAGAAATGCTTTTCCTTGGGGGATAATACTTCTTCCTCATTTCACCTCAGCTCTCAACTAATTTCCAGTCTGTTTCTTGCCTGGCCCTGGGAAAAAACAAAGTGATTATAGCCTGGATCAGCAGTTAGGGTAGGAAATCAGTATAAGAGATGAGATGCCATCAAGATTGGTGACTAATGACTGCAACTTCAGAAATGGAAGACGTCCCACTGTAGCAGAGGGAGCTGGTGTCCATCAGAGCAGCACCCTGAGAGCATCAGTACAGCCACCCTCTCCTGACCCTGCCACTTTCACCTCCCTGCTCTCCCAGTGCTTTCAGCACCTCTTTGTGGCTGTACCTCCCATAGGAGGAACAGCAGCACCCATCACTTCGCTTCCCTGCCTTCAGTCAAGCAGGCAGCTGATTCTTCTTTCCAGGAGGGGCTTTGCTACTTTTCCTGTCTCCCGATAAAGATCCATAAGGGTGCATCAGCAGACCTCACATGTCAGTTGTTTCTTCAGCCCTGGAGGGGTCCATAGGACTGTTTTTTTTATGGGAGAGGGTAAGTCCTCAGCTACACTTTCTGCCTTGCCCCTTTCTCAAGGTCTTCCTAGCAAAACTGTTGAGGAAGCAGCAATGTGATGCAAAATGGGGAGAAATGCAGGGAACAATATCCCCTGTGGCTTACACAGGGTGGGCACTCAAAGCTCCAGCATTAGGTGTTCTCGTCTCCTTCACCACCTGCCTGCATGCAGTGGGGACACAGCATCTCCAGCAAAGAGGTCACCGTGGGCTCAGGGAAACCACAGAGGCCATGTCTAGGACTGAGGCATGAGGCTCAAACACTATCACTTGCCATATGCTGCATGCCCAGGCCGATGCAGCTAAGCTGGCCAGACCCAGCAGTGAGCATCAAGAGTGTCCCCAGCCATGGGCAGGGAGCTTGGAACCCTGGAGTACACATCCCGTTGAGCGGGAAAACTGAGATGGGAAGTAGAATAAAGCCTCTGTGTCATGGTTTAGGAATGGTGCACCCAATTTAGCGCTCCCATTACAAAGGAAACCATGAACTGCTCCTCCCTACTCCCCTCTGGTGGGCATATCAGGCAGAGATCACAGAGATAAGAACAATTTACTGGAAAGAACAATGAGATAAAAAACCAAACAGTAACAGCAGTGATTATCCCCCTGTACTTCCCACTGATGAGGACTCACCTCAGCTCCTGTGTCCAGTTCTGGGTTCCTCACTACAGGAAGGACATTGAGATGCTGGAACGTGTCCAGAGAAAGGCAGTGGAACTGCTGAAGGGTTTGGAGCACAAGTCTTGTGAGGAGCAGCTGAGGGAGCTGGGGTTGCTCAGCCTGGAGAAAAGGAGGCTCAGGGAGACCTTATCACTCTCTTCAACGATCTGAAAGGAGGTTGTACTCAGGAGGGGACTGGCCTCTTCTCCCAGGTAGGATGACATAGCACAAGAGCAAGTGGCCTCAAATTGCACCAGGGCAGGTTTAGATTGGATATTAGGAAGAGTTTCTTCACTGTAAGGGTGATCAGGCATTGAAACATGCTGTCTAGGGAAGTGGCTGGCTCACCATACCTAGAAGTGTTCAAAAAATGTATGGATGTGTCACTTTGGGATGCAGTTTACTGGTGAATGTGGCAGCTGGGTTAACAGTCCAGATCAACAGATGATCTTAGAGGTCTTCCCCAACCTTAACTATTCTATGATTCTAAGACCCAGATATGGGGTAATTCTGCTGCTTCCCCACAGTCTGCCCCTGCATATGGCTGCATTCCCTATCTCCTTGCCAGTGGAGGCAGAGGATTTATTTCTCACAGTTTTGCAGTGGCTGTTGCTTCATGCCTCAGTTTCGCTACTTCGCTACTTCGCTACACGGGATTAGAAATAAACGGGATTTTTGTGCCTCCTCTGGCATGTTTTGCCTCTTTGCTGCATGGGTCTCAGGGATAGGAACCATCTGCTGGCATGCCTCTCCAGGGCCACACACAGTGGTGCCCCACAGGACCTGGCTGCTAATATTAAACAGGGCTTTGGAGCCAGTTCAGACTATAAATTCACATTAGCATCAGAGCAAGACTGCACACAGCAGACAGAGCAGCAGCAGCCCTGGGTGTTCACCCTTGCCCTCCTGGCCATGGCACTCCCTGGGTGTGTGAGCAGGCGGCTCTGGCAGCTCCCCAGCCCTGTCTGAGCCACATCAGCATCCCCTGCCTCACCCTCTGCCACAGAAGAGCACAGACTGCTCCTCCCTAACCCCCAGCTAGGCTGCTTTGCTTTCACCCCCTTGTTCTTTGCTGAAACCCCTCTGGCACAAGGAAGTGGACCTGCTCTAAAGACACTGCCTTTTCTAAAGCTGGGATACAAAGCCCTTACTTGCAATATACCTCAACAGGGAGGAATCAATCATTTTCAGTTTCTTTGTATTTGCACATCAGGGAGCTTGTTTCTTTTCTTTCCCCTCAAACACATCGTGGGTGGTTTCCCTGCAACAAGCTGGGGAAGGGAGGAAGGCCCTTATTTATTTACTTCCCTATGGAAACATCTCAGCTGGTATTAGTTAACAGTGCGATTTTGTGGCCGGAGATAATATTCTGAGGGGAGGCTCCCTCTCAATGGCCTGAGTTGGGGCATCTGCACACTGAGGGTATTTACCCTCTCTCAGTGCTGCTGAACAGAGAGCAGCAAGGAGATGCTATGACTCCTCATGGTCTCTTCATGTATGGTACAGAGATAAATATTTTTACCTGCAGTTGTGACATTTGGCTGTACTGAAAAGATAAAGCTGCCCACTGTACACAAGGTCTTCTCAGTGCTGCTGCTCTTTTAAAGCTGGGTTGTTTTTTCTGTTCATTTGTTTAACCTCACTCAGTCCACTGCAGCACCATAAGGAGCTTGAAGCACAATATTCAAATGTGGACTTTTCCAAATTATAAGGGAATTTAAAGTTTTAAAGCATTGATATTTGCATTCAAACCCTGATGGATCCAGGCTGAAAAGTCTGGGATCTCTTTTCCTATGTACTGTAGCTCCTCCTAACAAACTGCTGGGAGGTGCCCCAGTACTGCAGAAGGAAAAGGTGACCATAGCCAGGTGTTTTTCACCAAACATTGCAACACAGTAATGATGAAATACAAGGGTGGGATACATCCTTATAAATCCATGCAGTCTAATCCCAGCTCTAGCAAGCCATATTCCTGTCTTTCTTTGAACTTGAATTTGTTTCTGTTGTACCCTGTCAGGAGCATTTCCCATTCTGAGGAGGTCAAATATCACCTTTTCAAGTCCCAGCCCACAGAGGATTTAATACTTGGCAGCTCTGGGAACAGCAGGAGATGGGCATACATGTGTTCCCAGGCAGGATCCCAATTCTGTTCCTTCCAGCTTCAGTGGGTGTTTCGACCTGGTTTAAGCACTCAGCTAGCTGCTAAGATCCTGAATTCCTGTCTTGGAAGCAAAACACATCATCTCATCTACCTGGACTCCCTCTCTGAAACCAGGTCTCTTTCTCAGTGAGTCAATGGAAGAGAACTGTTCATAGGCAAGGCAGCATTTTAAGGAGAAAACAGAGAAAGCAAACCAGCCCTCAAACCAGTTTTGGACTACAACCACAAAGAATAAGGGTAGAAGCTCTGAATATAACATTTTGATACCCTCAGAAATGCGTGGTCTGATCCAAAAGAGGGGACAAAACCTCAGCAACTTCACTGAAATACCCCCCAGTTTGCCGCTTGCAGCATTTGTCTTACAGGTGGGCAGGTGAGCCCCTCTGAAGCCATAGAGGAAGCTCGTTGCCCCAGGAAAGACACTAGAAACAGAAGCACTAGATAGAAAAGACAAGTGGCAGCACCAGCACATGCTCCTGTGATTTGCAGCCAGCCCCATGTGCATGACTGCACCGCAGGTGTTGCAGACCTACCCATGCACCACAGGGCTCACATGAGAGCTCAGGCCACGGCAGCTCAGGGCTTCCTTGCTTTGGGTACATCCATCTGCAAGTGCTTTTCCCAGCTGAAAGGTAAAGCCTGTGCTAGGGAGCCCAGGAGCATGGCAGCCAAGCACTGATGTTAAAGACCAAAGGTTTTCCTTCAGACACTTGGCATCACCGTGCCTGTCCAAACCCCATTTCAACTTTCCAAGAGTAACTATTTAATATTGCCTCAACCCACCCTCCCACCTCAGGCCCACCTCTTTCTGAGCTCAGGAGAAGCAATTATTAAACTTTTGTTTAGTCTTGGGAAAAGCTGAAACAGTGTGAATTTATTCACCAAGGAGACATGCATGCTGTGTTCCCTGGCTTTTGTTGAATTGCAGTTTTGACACAGGCTGCCTTTGGAGATCTTCCAGAGGTGCCTGGCATTGTTTGGGTGCAGTGTGAATGTGCTGTGGAGAGCAGATCCCAAACAAAAGCAGGAGCCCAGTCAGACTCCCCTTCTTCTCTCCACCATTGATTGTACTAAAGCATCTTACAGTTTAACCCCTCTAGCAGCAGGTGAAATTATATTTAATAAATAATTTGAGAGCTGCACTCATTTAACTGCAACAAGAAGCTGCTCTAACACAGGCACAATGCTACGAGTACATTCAAAAATAAACACCTGTAGGACAGAAGTACTTATGCATTAGGTGACTGGACACTAAGGTGAAAGGACAGGTGAAGAGCTGAATCCCCTTCCCTTGGCTACAGATTCAGGCCGAAGAACACAAGCACTCCTGTGGTTTGAGGACTAATTAAAGTACTCGTGAACCAGCAATTAAAGGAGGTGGGAGCTGTGTGAGAAGGGACACATCTATGAGATGTTCTGTTTCTGTGAGGGTCTTTTTTCTGCCTTTGAAAACATAATTTTGTTGGTCTAATCTTGTGTCAGCTTGCATTTAACTCCTCTCATGTGAAAGCAAACCACAGAAGAACTGATGCAAAGTTGCCTCACAGGGTTGTCTTCATGTGCTTGTGTGCCGGCCCACTAGAGGCGGTGCGCAGTATTCACAGATGTTGTGCTGGGACTGTCTGTGCTCCTTTGTGGTTTCTTTTTTCTCTGGCTGCCCGAGGGGAAGAAGCATGTTTCTCATCCTTCTTGGCTGTAAGAGAAGCGGAGGCAAGCGTGACTCCTCTGCCTGGCATTGCTCTCCCTCTGTGATCAGCTCTGTGCCTGCCTTGCAAACAGCAGATGTGAGTGAGGGGAGCCACTGCCAGGCTGCACGAGATGCACTGGAGGCACTAGAGACACAAATTGGGTATCGACTGCTGTAGCAGATGATTTCTGTGACCTGAGAGAGCCATCAGCCAGTAGGGAGGTAAAGCATGCACACAAGTTTAAAACAACGATCTGGCTTTGAGGAGATTTAGGACAGTATCTGCAGCCCTGCAGAGTTAAAATGACAAGGTTGATCAGCTCTCAGGCTTCAGGATTTCCAAGTCATCCAGGAAGGATGTAGGAAAGGAGGTAGGAAAAATGTCCCTTTAAGGATCCTGCATTTTCCTTCAAAGCAGCTGGAGCTGCAGGTCCTGCTGGCAGGATGGCCCAGCTGCCCCGTTGGTCTGCTCGGGACAGAAGCTGGGCTTTGGTGAGCTGTGAAGCAAAACCATCCCTGTCTCCTGCTATACAGCAGGGGCTGATGCCAGAGGAACTGAAGTTCGTGGCAGGGTGATCCTTGTGCCTGAGCCTCATCTCCAGTCTCCCTCTCCTCCTGTGGCACACCAAACACAAGCAGAGCTTGGACATGATGCTGCTTTTGGGTTAAGTATTGTCTTGTTCATTTTTGGCATCTTTACACATCACTACATTTCTTTGTCAGCCCATGTTCACCACTCTCAGTGCTAAGCATTTCACAGCTTCAGAAACCTAACCATCTTCTTGCTTACTGCACATATGCAGAAGTCACCAGAAATTGCAACTACACAGATATCACAAAATAGCCCTTATCTGTGCCCCCTGCTGCCAGTTTGATTTACAGGAGGTAAAGCTGGATCACCATCCAGCAGTGCTTGCTGACCAGCACTGGCAAATGGCACACTGCATGTACACACATCTGCTCCAATTGCTTCCCTCCTTTGGGTCTCCCGTTATATATAAAGCCTATAGAGGTATCAAATGATAACTAGAAACTTATATCATTAAATCAACTTCAGCCAAATGCTTTCTAAGGAAGGCAGAAATAAGGAATGCTTTACATCCTTAAAGCTCTTTGTTTTGCCAGAAGATTTCATTTTTTAAGGCTTAGTGAAAGAAGGGGGTGAAGGCTGTCAGCCAGGGGAGCCCTCTTGGCTAACATTCAGCTTCCAGTGCTTAAAGAGATTTGATGTGGCCATCGGGAGAGTGTCATTTCCTATCGTGGTCATAGTCAAAGCCCGACAAGGAGGGAAGGAGAGGAGGGGAGGCAGACAGTGCCTGGGAGCTGGAGGAGTGCACAAAGGTTCGAGTGAGTGCTGCAGCAATGCAAATTCAGGATCCGGAACCTCCCCCAAGGGCACTGAGCTCATGGTGAACTCCTCACATGCCATCAGCACCAGTGGGGATGCTTCAGCTGCACTGGGCAGTGAGTGAGAACCCCTCTCCCATTGCTATAGAAACGACAGTATGAAGTAAATCCAACATGGGGGTTTTTTTGCATTTCAATAAAATAGATGATTAAGAAGCACAAGGTCAGACAGGCGCCTTGCTCAGGCACACTCAAAGACTGCAAGAGCAAAAGCCAAGTTCGATTGACTATGATGGGGGCAGAGGTTTAAGCCACATTGAAGGCTTATTGCTGGCTCTAGTCAATAAGTATTTCTCCCTGTTTCCACCTCTGTCATCAAGACTGCCTCCTGGAATACTTCGTTTGTTGCCTCCCTGAACAGATACAACTTCAATTTTGTACCAATGTCAGAGCATCTGGTGAGCCCAGAGCAAAGTAAGCTGTAAGCTGACACCTCTGGACAACCAGCCTGTGCCCAGCAGCACACCGGCTCTCAATGCAGAGCCAGAAAACACACACACACAGAAAAAAAAAAAAGCCTAAAGCCTCAAGATTTGCAAGTTTTGGAAGTGATTCCTAAAATAATTCTGATGTTGCTAATGCTTCAGTCTGATGGGCCCCTTACACCCATCTGAAATCAGTCCATCTGATTCATCCATTCATTATCTGGGACTTGTAAACCATCCTATGCTTGGTAAAATCTATGTTATGAAGTAAAAGCTCAATGCAAACTAAGGCAAAAGTAGCTATCAGAAGGGGTGAGTTGGCGGTGGTACTGATGATATTTGCTTTTAGAGAGAAACAAGGTTATTTTTACTTTCCAACCTAGAGGAATGGCAAGTGTTAAAAATGCATAGTTCTTCAGCATGTTGAAACATGCACACACAGGAATATCTGTGCAGTCAGGCAGAATTACCTAACTGATGCTGGTAGTTAAGTAAGTCAGACAGAGATAAAAAAAAAAAAAAAAAAAGGAAAAAAGAAAAAGAAGAATTACAGCCCTCTCATAAAAGAAATTAAATATCCAGGTCTCCATCTGCTTAAGAATCTTGGGAATTTTCTAGTCTTTCTTTAGGAAATGCCACACAATAACTTTATCTGAGAAAGGACTGAATTAAATGAGGTAGGACATCAGAATCTGACCTTTCATCCTGCAATTGGATCTACTGCCTTTTGTCCTGTGTGTAACACTCTTGGCACCAAGAGAGGTCTCCTTAAGGGCAGCCGTCTGTCTGTTCCAGCTAACTATAGCACAGGAACTGCAATTATCAACCTTTCCATTCCCCAAATTCCTTTGCTGATCTCCGCTGGGATAGTATTATAGCTATGTATAGTATTATAGTATTATGCTATATATAGTATTATAGTATTCTTTGTTTGCAAATATACATACTTTACCAGACTAATTAGCTGGGAACTACATTTAAACTGAAGCCACATGACAAATATTGAGGGGTTTTTTAAACACTCATGTTATGAAAAAGTGACCTTCTTCTTGTAAGCCTTGGTCACAAATGATTTCTGTTCAACAGATGGATTGAGGGCTAAAAAGCTAAATGCAAAATCAACTCAAAAACTTACAGAGGGTAATGTGGCTTACTGTGAAACTGCTTTCCTGAAAATCCCTTATATTCTTGGTTTCATTGTTCCACTGACAGAGGCACAGAGATTGGTGCTGGAATTAACTCCAGTTAGCCAGAAAACCCTTCATGGTTACTAAGGCCAGCCCTCATGCTAAGAAGTGTTTAAAATATTTTAAAACCTTCTACAAATAATATACTGTGTTAAATTTTTAGCATCCTAGATGCTGCTCAGATGGGATTTCCATACAACTTGTGTGATTAAGAACTCAACAAGGATGAGTTTTATTTGGGTAATTTTTTTAATAAAGCCTTTAAGTATCTGACTAATTTTGAATTCAATGTGACTTAATCTCATGCTTTAAGTACCTGCTTAAGCATATGGCTGAAGCAGAGCTTAGCCAAAATTGGTTGATCCTTGCCATACACAGAAAGGTACAGACTGGTCAGGGCATCCCCATCTGGTGATGGTGAAGTTCAAAATGTGCAGCAAAGTAGTGAAAGAAGAGTCTAGTGCTAATAATTGACATTTGCTCAAAAGGATGTTTTCATCCCACACAAAGTCTGCCACATTACATTGCTGTTCCTGAGATTGTTGCTATTTCTGAGACTGACAGGCTGCCAGTTGAAGAGGTCCTCAGTCACTCAGGAACAATTAATTGGTGACACTGTCAATTATGTCTGTATTGATCACCTTGCTTTTTGGGTTCATTCAGATGTGAGCAATAATGATAACACACCATGCTCTCTAGTTGGGGCAGGACTTGATTTGTGGTCATTACAGAAATAAATTTGGATTCAAATCAACAGTCTGAGACGCTAAATGAGCAAAGAGGCTCATAAGATGTGCAGAGAGATGGTGAAAATCTCCATTGTGCTCCCATTCCATGTATGTGTTGTGGCTTAATCCCACACGGCAACTCAGTCCCATACAGCCACTCACTCACTCCCCTGGTGGGGTGGGGGAGAGAATCAGAAGGGGAAAAGTCAGAAAACTTGTGGGTTGAGATACAGTTCAATAAGCAAAGCAAAAGCCAAGCTCACAAGCAAAGCAAAAGAAGGAATATATTCATGGAAGAAAGGAATTATTTCCCATGGGCAAATGGACAGCTGTCTCCAGGAAAGCAGGGCTCTGTCACATGTAGTGTTATTTGGGAAGACAAACACTGTCACTCCAAACATCATCTCCTTCCTTCTTCTCACAGCTTAATATACTGAGCATAGCCTTCTGTGGTAGGGAATATCCTATGGATATCCACTGTCCTTGCTATGCTCCCTCACAGTTCTTGTGTGTCTACCCAGTGGCAGAGTGTGGGAAACTGAAAAGGCCTTGGCCCTGTGTAAGCAGTGCTCAGCAATAAAGAAAACACCCCTGCGTTATCAACAGCGTTTCCAGCACAAATCCAAACATAGCCCCACGCCAGGTACTATGAAGAAAATTAACTCTCTCCCTGTCAAACCCAGCACAACACGCTTGTGAGTTTAAGGTGTTTGTTTTTTGGTTGTTTTTTGGGGTTTTTTTGTGGCAATATTTAGAAGAAATGCTCTTTTTGGCAGAGAGACAAAATTATATGTACCTACCTGAGAGACTGCAGTGGTACAATGGAATGGCTACGATCTGTGTGCCTAAACAAAGTGTATGGTACCATCTGTGGGCCAGAAGCACTGCACACAAACAGTGGCTGAGTCACTATTTGCCAAGTGACAAAGAGAGGGTAGAGATAGCTTCATTTCAAAGTTGGCATCACTCTTTTTCTTTCAGATTCCTGGCCTTGGTATTGTCTATGCTGTGAGCCTAACAGAGAAGCACAGAAACCTGGAGAGGAGCTTGGGGGCTGTTCTACTGAGAGAGCACTGTTGCATAAAGCCCAGGCTGAGGATTCCTGGGGGCAGCAGCCAGCTCTGTGCCGTGCTTGCACAGCTCCAGCACACTGCAGCTGGGGTTAATGAGCCTGTGATAACAGCAATAACCTGAACAATAAAAGCTGATCATTGAGCCTGAGATCAGGAGAGCGGGCCACTCGAGGCCATTACCTGCCTCCTTGGCTTACTCAGTGTTTTGGCAAGAAGTGCAATGTAGGCCAGGTCAAACCAAATCATAATTCAGTCCAAATCTGAATAATGCACCAGCAGCACAGTCCAGGAACAAAATGGAAACAGTGTGATTTTCATGCTCAAGAGTTAAGTCAGCACGTTGTAGCCTATGGGTACCTGCTCTGGCAATCAGGGGAACTATCAAGGGACTTTAACCAATAAAATGAGTAAACCAGAAACTCTGGTCTTGGTCTGTATAAGTCATTGCACTGTATTTAATGTACCTGCTGCTTTCAGTTTATCAGGTGACCTAGACAGTATTAAACTGTAAAAAATATTAGAAACTCTCTTAAGAATACTGTCATGCCTCTTAACTGATAACTCAGTTTTACAGAGTTTTCAGATCATAGCTTTTAGTGTTCCCCAAATTTTGATTTACAGGAAGCCAAAATGTTTGAACCTGGATTAAAAAGCCTTATTTGCTTTGAAATTCATTGTGATATCAGAAAGTTAAGCCTAATGAGGAAAAAAAAAATCACATTCCAGCAGATGACAAAAAAAACCCAACCAAACCCATCAAATCCAACAGCCTGTGATGCAAACTGGCATTTCAAGGAGAGAGGGAAAACGTTTTCCCTCAAAAAATTCCCATATAATTTCAGGTTATCCAGGAAACTGAAATGAGAAACAGAAGTATAGAAAGTTGTTAAACTCTCCATTATGTGCAAACCAACTGACCATTCATGTAGGATAACTCCACAACTTCAGAATGTGGATGGAGTGCTTGGCTCTGCCCATCATTTCCTGTAAACAGTAAACTAGGGGTATACACAAGGTATACAAAATATACCTTGCAAAGCAAATGGGAGAAAGCCTGAATCATTTCCATATGTATAATCATCATTGCAAAGTCAGGGCAGAATGCAACATATGCATCCCAGCTGTAACATACATCTGCAATGTAACTCACCCACCTAACATATAGACAGGAAATAAGGTTTTTCCAGTGTCTGAGTGTAACAAGATAAAGCTGTTGAGTTTAACCCTAGCAATATCAGAGCAAAAAGAACCCAGACAACTGTTCACATACCTAATGCATCCTGCTCCATCAGGATCTAAACTGGACTTAGCTAATGGAGGTTCCTACCTTTTGACAAGGCTTTGATAGGTCCAGGGCCAGATTCTGATGATGAGATATCCTGTAGTCAAACAGAAGACTATAAGGCTGCCTACCAGCCACAGCTCAGCACTGCTTGGCCTCACACCTTAAGAAAAGAGCATGATTTGCTGGGTTTAGTCTTTTCATAAAGTAGAGAAAAATTCTCATCAAACACAGCCATAATGCTTAAAGGATCCTTAAAGGAACACCCAACAAGTTATCCTGACAAGTGGTTCTGCTGGCTACACAGAGCTAAACATTTCAAATAGGTTTGCTGAGCCAAGGAACATAAGCAGATGAAGCTCACAGCTTCTACACTGGCAGAGTTCCTGTGTGAGTGGGACATGGTAAGAACTAAGGGGTCCAACTGGAAAATGCTCTCTGGCACAGCACTTGAAAAGACAACAAACTAACGAACCCCACAGGACCATGTGTAGAAAGATAGTTTACAATGTTCGCAAGTAAGTTTTGCATGGCTGGACTCTAGTGATTACAAGCATCCCTTCCATTTGAAAGCTGATCTGACAGCCTAAAAGCTGTTCAGTAAGGGGGAAAGTCAGCCTGGAACCTCCTGGGACTCCTGGGAGATGGAGCAAGGAGGATAAAAGTGGCCATGACTACTGCACCTACCCAGAACTTTGCACATGTGGAGTTCTTCCTCTTGCAACTCCTGCTGTGGGAGATAGTAGGTGGGACTGCTCCCTGGCCAGTCACATTTCACCCATACATCAATGGTTTTCTCCCCCACTCTCTGCACCAACCTACCCCTGAAAAAGAAGGAAAGGACTTCCTTCTGGCCTGTCCTGGAGGGCTTGTGTCATTGACAGGCACATCACCACAGTGTGTGGTTGGGCAGGTGTTTGATCCTGCACACAGCCCCCCTGTGCTGCCCCTGTGCAGAAACCCACAGTGATGCAAAGTGACCCACTGCAGGTATGGCTGGGGGACTGGGCCTTTTTGGCTTCTCAGATGGATCACTTGCATGATCCTCACTCAGTAAGTGTAATCCTCTTTTTACAGAAGTGACTTGGAAATTGTAGGACTATGCTGAGTTACCATACACTAATACCAGCAGCATCTTTCAGGACATACTAAAATAAATTGTTAACTATACCCCTGCTCTAGGAAGACTAGTTATACCTCATATCATTTATTAATCTCAGCTGCACTGAATTATTAAAATGAAACTCTCAATTACTCCCATCACTAAAAATACCAGTGTGGCTTTTAGATCCATATTTCTACCCTTTACTATAATGCATTCTTCATTTTAATTACTGGCACCATATTTTCAAAGGCCAGTGCCTTATCTTTGTAGGGTATTTATCAACCTAAAAAAAAAAGGTTTGACAAGTTCATAAATCTTTAGGTGTGACAAGAAGTGAATTCTTGAAGGAGAAATATGTGGAAGAAAGATCATGTTATCTAGGTGAACCAAAGACATGTCAAAGTGAAGCAACAGGAGGAAATATCATCTAATTCTGCTGCCAGCGTGTGCATTGTGCTAGACATTATTCTGGTGCTTATTACCAGACGGAGGCTGAGTGGATTTTTTTCTGTGAAGAGAAAAGTGATCTTCTACAACAAAGGGTTTATGGACTAAAAGGAAAACAAGAATTCCCAGCTGAATTTCCTAAATAAAGAAATCAAGATCACATCTAATCAAAGCCACAGTAATAACTCCAGCCCAAAATAACCCTCATCAGCCCAATGGCTCCTAACAATGAAGTACTGCAGTCCTTCTATTGTCATTACCTTTTCTGATTCCAAGAACTGATGTTTTGTTATGAAAATCCCATTTTCCAGGTCTTACAGTGGTTTAGATGGTGGACACCCACCTTACAAATTCCTCTGCACCAGTACACAAGAGGAACAACTAAATTCAGGAATGTTAAAAGAGTCAAAAATGTTAAAAAATGTCATTTGTGTGGCCCAATCCACTTCAGATCCCCATACTGACCTCCCAGCTGGTCAGGGCAAATAGAAAGATCTCCTTAGGGACACAAAGGGTTGGTTGTGACAAGAGGTTGCCTTGCAGCAAGCTCTGTTTGCTTTTCCCTTACCAGAAGACATATTTTAAAAAAAGACAGCACACAGTGTCCAGTGAAACACTGCTGTGTGTAAGACAATGTCCTTACCTTGGTTGTTAGCCCATGCTGAAGCATCTCATGCTACATTTTCATTTTTGCTCTCCAGGCCAGCTGCCTGTGCCAAAGTCATCCTTGGCCATGATGTGTGGACACACCTGCACACCAGCCATGACACCTCACGGATTTATGGTGTGGGCACTGCCTTGCAGGAAAGCTCATCTCAGGTTCTCTAATATAATTCCTTTCAGCTGATGATCAAGAATAATTATCCCCAGAATACAGGTTGGAGCACATGTGAGGAGACAGCAGAATGCCCAGCTCAACATCCTCAGTATCCTAAAGTCAAACACATAATAATGGGCTTTCTTCCTCGGGGAAAAGCAATGTATCCAGTCATCATCTTTTTAAATTCACCTCCACTTCTTACAACAAGAGTAATTCTTTTTCTGTCTAGTTTCTTCCTTACATGTGGGCTTCCAATTTCATTACTTGTAAAAATCCCAAGACCAATGATAACTTCAGAAAATAGAGGTAAGGTAGAAAATGCAGGGAAATCTTTGGAGACCATGATGTATTTTTTTCTTCATAAGAAAAATAATGTATTACATGATGTCTTTCATTCCTCTTCTAACCTTTTTAATAAGAAAAGACAAACACAAGCCCAGCTGCACACAGCCAACATCTGATTGGGTCAAAAACTTTTAACCCACAGCATATGTGGTTGTACTGAAGGTGCAATGAAAAGTAGTTTTCTGGGATCTCTACCAGCAGAAGT
The DNA here is from genome assembly GCF_001522545.3 of Parus major. Lineage (NCBI taxonomy): Eukaryota > Metazoa > Chordata > Aves > Passeriformes > Paridae > Parus > Parus major. The sequence goes on along the minus strand of NC_031774.1, from coordinate 18,727,254 downwards.
ATGTTCTGGAGGTGATTTATATAAAGGTCCTGTTAGTTTTTCAAACTAATCTAGTGCCAGCTGCACATGTAGGAGTAATCACCCCTGAGGTTTAACCACTATTTCAATCTGCAGAGAAGGAGAAGCACAGGATGAGAAAAACAGCTTTCTCTTTTGCCAGTCCCAACAGCTTCAGTTTTGTTCTAGCAGCTATGTCCTGCAGGTATGAGAAGGAGTCTTAACTTTTTGACTCTCTGGAGCTACTGGATTTCCTCCATCATCTGTGCCTTTCAAGGACAGAGCTGAAAGATTCAGTAATTCACCTTACCTGTTGCCTTTTTAATTTAGAGTCAGGCAGAGAGACTGAATTTTGATAAACAAACACAAACATGTTTCCTTGAATTCTTGAACTCCAGCTCTGTCTCTTCTAGCAGAAAAAAAAAAAAATGAGAAAAGAAATAAATCTTGTCCCACATACATGGGCAGGTCTCTTCACCCACCAATAAAAAAGGCACTACATGGAAAGAGAGTCCTCCAGAAAACTGCTTTCCATTTACTGCATCAGGGTCAGCACCAGGGTCACACTGAGGAACCAGCTACCAGAGCTGCTCTGAACACTCTCAGAAACCCCTTCTTTTGCTGGGTAGATGTACTTCTTACATACCTACTACCCTTGGTATGCTCACAAAACCCCTGTCTTTTTATACAGTGCTCTCGTGCCCAGGCACTGCATTTCTACATGTTTCTGATGCAAGCTTCAGTTTACTTCTCATTTGAAAAGGGGACAAGGAAAATCAAAACACAGCATGCATATGAACAAGAAAAATATCCGCAGATGCAAAATAGGGGTGAATTTTCAAGGACAATCAGTTGATGATTCAATACAGAAAGGTCGCTCTTTGCAATTCATAATGCTATTGAAGAAGGTGAATTTCATTTTTGTTAACAAAAGTGGCTCCATATTTATATGTGCATTGACTGCCTCACCCATTTTCAAAAGCCACCATTGCACCATAGGAGCAGAGGGAGTAGGTCATCTTCCACAAATTGCTTCTGGGGCAACAAAACTAAGGGCCTTAATGTAATGTGGCTGGTTAACTCTTTTATCTTTTCAATTTATATCCCATCATCTCCTAAAGCCCTATCTTTCATTCTGTGCTGCTGCTGTTAGAGCCCCACTGCAGTTCCCAGAAGTGGTCCTCTGCTATTCAGTGCAGTTGGCTTCTGAATGAAACATGAGGTTTTTTAGCACCTCAGGAGGCTGAGCATGCTTAGCAGCCCAGTCCCAGCCTCACACACAAGGACTGCCCTTTAATTCCCCTTAAATAAATTCAGTGTTGTTGATTTTGCCCCTGCTCAAAAGGAGCTTAGTGGGAAAGTCAAAACAGATCTCAGCCAAAGGGAAAAAATAATAAAGCAAGCCCATAAATTAAGTCAAGCTAGTGTATCCTAGGAACAAGAAAGAACTCATGCAGATGAGGCAAACCATGCCATGCATAGAAAGCAAATCCCCACTGCTGGTCCTCCCTCATGCCATTCCAAAGAAGCAAATCTCTATGCGAAGTGTTTGAGAGCATGCTGGAAATAGAGGGGCCCTGGTAAAATAGTTAAGAAATAAATTCCACTATTTGGTGGCATTTGTTCCAAGGGAGACAAAGTGTCTTTTGTGAAACATTCCCACCAGAAGCCTTGCAGAGTTTGAACTGCATCCACAGCCTACACTGGTATTAGACATCAAGTGAGATCTTATTGTCTTTCCTTTTACTATTGAAAATCCAAACAGATTTTAAAATACCTGACTAATTAACTAGGAGTGAGCTGCATTTTTCCCAGGATATGAATCAATACAATTATAATTTAAGAAGATCTATTACCATTATTATGGTAAAAAGAGTATGACAGAACGTAAGAGAGGGTAAGGTGCTTAAACACAGTGAGATTATCCCTAGACCTTAACAATGAGCCGCTGCCCATTCATTGTGTGAAGTTATATCAAGTCTGTAGTATTGTCAGCTAACTAGAATTTATTAGGTAAGGATGAGATTTTTAGGAGGAAGTAAGTACCTTCCAAAAATCCCTTTTGGCTCCCAATGGTTTAGAAATCTAGCTAATGTGACATCTTTCATAGCTCACTGCTAACAACCTTCAGGTTTATTTTCTTTTGAAACTCTGAGAAGTCAATAAGACTGATCATACTGCCTTATGCTTTGTGGGGGATGCTGTGGGATTGCAGGACAAAAGCCAAGTCCAGGCTGATTTGCAGATATTGCAAGGCAGGAAGAGTTTCAGCAATGTTCCTTGGAAAAAAGGCAGATGAGTGGAAGTATGTGATCCTTTTCCTTTTTTACTCTCAAGAATGTTGGTATGTAAAGTGCAAGATGCCCATAAATTCTCCCTTGCAGCCAAAATCTCAGCAGGGTCCATTAGTGGAGGACGCATCATCATCATTGATTGTCTTGCCTTCCTCCTGGGAAAGGGAAATGGAAGGGGAAGCAAAAGCAAAACCAAGTAGAGAATGGGAAAGAGCTGAGAGACCAATTAAGCCCTGCACTCATGTAGGCTCCCTGCATGGCAGCTGACCTACAAAGGATATTCAGAGTCGACAAAGGGCTGCACATTGAACTGATAGAGTAACAGGATGCAAAAGCAATGCAGCATCAAGCTGTGTTGAGTGTGGTAGATCACCCTTACATGAAATCTATTATAAAGAGATAATCAATACCACATAAATCAAAATATATTGGCATAAACACCCAGATTTAGCTCCATTGTCTTGTGTGTGCTTGGTAATAAAGTTTGCAACATTTTAAATGCAGAATGAGAAGTCAGTTTCCAGAAAATTTCTCTTATTGTATTTGCAGTTATGCAGCTGGGGAAGCTGGAGGAAAACTTCCCCTGAAGCACCCAGTTCATCCACCACCTTACTGAAAGCAGGATTTATGTAGGCCATTGCAACCTTCCAAGTACTGGACAATGAGTCTGTTTTGTTTCTTCTCCTCCCACAAACATTCCTGACTTCTCCTGCTGGGAAGAAGTCAGTGAGTGGCAGCTGAGATGGGGTAAAAGAGGCACATGCAGGCTTGAAAACTCACAATTCTGTGTCTGGGTTTTTTTGCACGTGAGCACCGAAGCGTGTCCCTAGACAGACACATCATGGTGAGTGAAAGGAGCTCTTTTAAGCATAATAATCTTTTTATAGTCTATCATTTGAGACATAGTCTGAGTTCACATGAATGATTTTTCTACCTATTACACTGTCAATAGCATTTTCAATCTTCCCCTTATTAAGAAACACTTCCACTCCGGCTTCCTCCTCTCAAACCAGGGATATTGGAAGGAGGCACCCTCTGAGACTGTTTACTTCCATGGAGATCTCTAATAAAAATGCAGTGACTGGAAACTGTGAAGATAGAGCAGTGTGAGGAACAGGAAATTTAAAGAGAGAAATATGCAGAAGTCCTCAAGATGCTGCCAAGGCAAGAATTTCAGAAGGAAAACAATGCTGAGTAACATAATTTCCCTCAGTAGCTGCAAGTCATTCAGCAACCTTGAATTAAGCTCACACCTCTGCTGTCTCTGCACAGTTTCACGGGAGAGGAATGAAATCCTTTATCAGCAGGACCAAAAAAACCTCCAAAGAGGGTAAATATTAGAAAGCTGCAATTAAAGTCAGGGAGCTGGCAGCTGCCCTGGAATGATTAATGGGCTCACACATCTCCTTATGCCCTGGCTCAGCCATGCTGAGCAAATGTTCCAGAATTTCATAATCTCAGCAGCCCCTTTGCTTTCAAAGACATAGCCTGGCTGTGCAGTGATTTCTCCAAGAGACAGTTAAAATGAGTTTGGTTCCCTCTTTCACTCCCCTCCTTCTTGAAAACATCTGTAAAGCTGGGGCATTGCACAGGGACTACCAAATTGCCGTACACAGTAACACATTGTACACTGAAATATAGAGCAATTGGACCTTCACGCTAAGGAGCAGATCAGACAGAGAAATCTGTTACCATAAACAAGCAGAACTAGTAACACAAGTGGGTGATGGGCTGATAACAAAGAATACTGCATTACTGCTAGGAGAAATAAAGCAGCAAAAAAATAATAGGGGAAATGTAGGCACACACCAACACAGCATCAATAGGAATATCCCAGAGAGTGCATCCTGTCTTCAGCAGGCTGTGCAAACCTGGACCAGCCTGGCTCCTGTTTGGCTGCAAACGCACCTGCACATCTACATGCATCTAATGCCTAACTAAGACATGCAGGGGAAAGAAAATGGAAGCTAACAGAAGTAAGGAAGCTGCCTGTGTGGACGAAATCCCCATAAACAACTGAGGAGTGGGCTGGCCCATAACTTTAGTGCTACAGGTCTAGTTGCCATTTGTACCCTTGAAATCAATGTCTAATTTGTAATGACAAATTTCTTTGCTTCTTTAGACTGACTGACTTTGGAGTCATTGCAACATGCCGCTGTTGCAGCCCTGAAAGGCGATGCATCATTAAGCCTTGAAGCAGGCACCATCTCCTGCCCTGCAAGAAAGTCCTGTTGGTGTGAGCTGGGTCAGATGTCCAGCACCTTTCAGATCTTTGTCTTTCCTAAACAGCTACCAAGAGCTGATGAACATCACCCAGAGTGCTGGTATGATGGATATGTGCCTAATAATCCACCAGGGACTTTGATGGTAAAAATCAAAAGTGGTCCATCTTTTAGTCCCGTGCAGTCATGCAAGCTGTGGGTAAAACAAGCCAAGTCTCTGTGTGATGATGAAATCCTTCAAAGCAGTTTCCCTTAGCACACTGGTCTTGTCAAGAAAGTGATTTCAGACCTATATCTAAAAAACATAAAGCAAGATGCTGAGGCATCCAGCCATCCTGCCCTTCAGGTTCCCATAACCTGTCCTGTCCACTCTGTCCTCAAGGTGTCTGGGGACACAAGGCATGGAAGACAGACAGTTCTGTCTTTACAGTCTAGCTGGACTTTTTGGCAGATTCATGAGCATGTTATCCAAGTCCCACCTAGCACCAGAGAGGGCAAGCACCCTCATTCCCACTTTGCAGCTAAAGGGACCAAAGTGTCAGGAGATCTCCTGACCTCCTAAGACCAAGAACCATGTCTGTGGCACAGCTCAGGCTCTGCTGTTCCAGCAAGCAATTCGTTCCTTTTCAGCAAGTTTCAGAGCCCAGTAAAGATCAAGACCCCAGAGGTGTGTTAGTCCACTGTCGGTGACCTTGTGGGGCTAGACTACACCACATTCTGGGTAAGGGCAGTCACACAGTGCACAGAAGTTATTGACTGCACACCTGTGTGTACATTCTCCCCACTCTATTCAAAACCAGTCATATCTATTAACTCTGTGCACAGAGAGGTTTTTATTGCTTTTCCACTTGTGTTACAGTCACTACTGTTGTAGAAGGTAGATTTAGCATGAAGCAAATTAATGTTTAAAACACAGAGCCTATTCCAGAATCCTCCCACATTTTATTTGCTGTCAGGATATATGTTTTATAACAATGCTACTGTTTCTGTTGCCTTTTCCTCTCCTTTGATATGGATATTTTTATTGCTGCCATATCTTTTAAAGGTGGCAGCAGTGCTGCCCAGGGGCTTTGGACATACAATCACTGCTGGCATGACTGCAGCAATAATGAGTGCTGAGGCAGCACGTGAAGCTAAAGGGGGGTTAAGGGCAGTCATGAGGGAAGGCTTCAGGTCTGTTGTAAGCAATTGTGGTGAATGGCAACAGAGCAACTCTTTGCTCCACCAGGGAATCTCAGTAAATCTCCTCCACTTTCCAGCAAATGATGAAATTTCCCTGGCAAATTAATTTTCCTCAGTGTCTGTTTTGCAGCCTACCCATCATCTGAGAAGTGAGGGGAAGTGGGTAGCAGGAGAACAAACACAAACACTCAGCTTTTATGAGATGTACAAGGGGGTAACAGCAGAGGGTGCAGTGACAGTGCTGTGGCCAGCTTCTTCTGTGGTCAGGGGTAGAAAGGAAAGGGAGAAAGGGAATAGGACAGTGCTGAGAGAGGAAATGCGGTGGGAGAGACAGAAGGCCAGCTTGGTCATTTGTGAATGAAGCCTTTGTCTTAAGAGCTTGGGAAGAGCATTTTGGGCCATCACCTCCAAGGCAGCTGGAGTGAAAATTCCCCCATTCGTTTAGTGGCAGGCCTTATTTCCATCAGCTTGTGTGCAGTCTCAGTTGACAGGCAACCCCAAAGCAGAACCAAAATCTCCCATGCCAGCCATATACTTCCAAAGCTCATATGACAGTTTCACATTGTAGACTATGCCTAATAAATCTGCCCAACTGCTTTGTGATAAATCTCATTCAGGACTAATCGCTTCTGTGAGACAAGCTGACCTTTCTCACTGGTTCAGTTAAAAACTTATGTAGCAATGCTGAACACACTTGATTTCTGAGCTTTGGCTTTGTTCAAACACCATGATTTTTGGTACAGTATGACTAGAGACAAACAAAAAAAAAAACAGCAAAAAAAGAGGTGAAATATTCAAAGAAGAGAATATATTATTTTGTTTATCTTTCAGAGAAACGAAGCAATACTGATGGCCCTGTAGGAAAGAGAAATCTGAGGCTCAGTAATATCCTGTTTCTACTAAATAATCTGACATTTTCAATGTGACCCTGTTGGAGGCAGCAAAAACACAGATGTCTGAAAGCACATCAGCAGTGGTTCAAGTAGGTACATTCACACTTGAAGGAGCTCTCAAAGCTGTCCTACACCTTGCTGTGTAGGCTGGCTGGAATGATAACACATGTGCTACTTGTCTGGTTGTTGCTGGGAGAGGGTCTTCAACGACTAGCCAATAATGAAATCACTCTCTTAATACCCCCTGAATCATTATAATTACCTGCCTTCTCATTCACCAGGGCTTTAACACATGCTTGGGAAAATTCAGATTCTGTCATCTTTCTTGATCACAATGTCAGGCATGATTTACCAAGGAAGCCAGCTGAATTTCCTCTGAATTCCTCCTTATTTTAGTGTCCAGTCAGTTTCAGGGGAAAAAAAACCAAGAGAAAACACACAAATAGCTACATTGCTTCCCATTCTGTAGATGAAATACAATCTTGATTTCATGCATCACTCACACACCTTTGTGAAAATACATATAATGCACACATGAGCGTGCTCCCTGGAAACAAATCATCCCTTTACATAAAAGTACAGACATGCTATTTTTTTAATCCAGGAACCAGCTGCAAATATTTTTAAATAGGATAGTTTGTTCAGCAGTTGAGCTGAAGGGCCCTTATGGATCCAGATCATGGCCCTGATGTATTAGAGCGTCATACATACCAGTCCCTCACTCAGACACCAAACTCATAGCAAGCAGTCCACAGAAGCAGCCTGAAATGGAAATAGACAGAAGGGTCCCTCCCATTTCACAGCATTTGTAGACAAAGGAAGAGTTGCCTTTGGATAAAATTCCTTATTTCAGCTGTCTGTATCTCACTCTGATGCCAGTGGAGCAGAAATGGCTAAGAGGGATGTATGCTCCTTGGCTACTCCCACTTATTTTTGGTTTGTGGAGTTTTCTTTCTATCTGTGTTGAAACAAAGGGCTGTGGACTAGAAATGTAATCCATTTAGCAGTTGTTTTAGCATGAAGCTTTGGCAGGGGAAGTGCTAAGGCAGCAGCATTTCAGTCTCCACTGCTAAAACAGACTGCAATTGTTAACTGGGGTCTGGAGATGGGACTCTGTATCCAAAGCCCCAGCCCTGAACATCCCTCCTTGGCTTTTTCTGTTGTTGTTGGCAATTCAGCATGCAAAAGATCATAGGCAGCCTGAGTACCAGAGCCACTTTTTATTCAGAATGAAAACCTCAAACCACCTCAGTGGTGGTCTGTCCTAATCCAGGTTCTGTTAACATTCATTTGCCTTCAGAGGTAAGGGGCTGCACAGCAAAAGCAGCAGAGATGGTAAGTGCCTACCAAACACACCTGCATTAGCCTAAACTAGCAACTTATTTAATTGCATTTTCCCTGTTTTAAAGCAGACAGAAATTACAAAAATATTTATTCAACAAAACCCAAAAACTTCATATAAAACACTGCAGCAAAATAATAAGACAGAATAGGAAAAACATATTAAAGTCAGCTGGAGTAGCAGTTACAGAATGGTAGCCTCCTATTAAGGAGAGAAGAATAAGTGACACGCTGCACACATATCTATCCTTTACATCAGTGTGTGTGCTCATGTAAGACCTTGAATTGTCTGATGAATGTCTTTGGTTTATAAATGTATCACATTTCTTTTCTTCCCTGCTCTTGCACTCCAGGCCTCTAAAAACTATAGGACCAAAGACAATCACCTCTCATGGCTTCATTTTATTCTTGAGAATATAGATTAGAAGCAGGAAGCCAAGGAGACCTTGGGATGATTTTAATTGCCTACAGCTCCTTTCGGAAAAGAGGAGAACAGATATGCAAGGTCCTTGATGAAAGACAGATGGATGACAAAATGTACCTCATTGTAAGCTGCCGCAGCAGAAACAGGCATGTGGCACCACTTATTTGAACACACACACAATTCTGCCATTTCCTCATAATGACAGACAATCTTAGAGGCTCTCCACAGCTGGACAGCAAGTTTTTGGGATGAGACTGTGATATGCATCCAGATATCATGAAATAAATGAATTCATTTCACTGGCTATGCAGCCATACTTGCACTTCTGCAATAATGCACCAGCTTGACCAGGAGGAATTTTTCCTGTGTCACAAGGCATCAACACTTTGCCTTGTGCTGTGTCTGCTAGAACTTGTTTTTTATTATTTATATTTGCACCTCACTGACAACCAGAAGGATGTCACAGACTCCTTTCATATGAATCACAGGAAGAAGTCAGAGATAACAGGCTGTCTTCCAGAGGGAACCATGGTCTCTCATTTTAATCTGACATCATTTTATACAACCAACCTCCTATTCCTTGTCCCAAAGTTTACAAAGATCTGTAAAGCCCCATTCCTTGAGATCTGGTTAACCCTCTACACTGATTGCATCAGATTGATTGCTTGTTTGTGTCTGCCTTTGTAGGTCTGTTCCATCTTTAGAGTGCTGCTGAGGAGGAGGAGGAGCTGCCCACTGAAGAAGGACAAAGAGGAAGCCAGAGTTGTTGAGACCTCAGTTCTATGGGTTGGCACACATGCTATTAAAGAGCTGTAACTATTCTCTACCAAAATTGTCACTGCTGCTAGCACACAAAACTTTTCCTTTGAGAGAAGTTTTAGGTAAAAAAACAACATATAGAGATCAATATCTTTGTGACACCATGACTTCTGAAATTCAGTTACACCCTGGACTGAGGGGTGGTTCAATAGATACTTGCTCAATTATGCTCAGTGGTGCTTGTCTAAACCAAGGGTATTGCTTCTCCTTTGGATGCTGCTTCATAAAGTACATCAGGTCAATTGACTGACTCTTCTTTTGGAATGCTAAGGAAAAGAGTTTACTCACTGTTTGATTTATAATTAAAAACATTTTATAAATTCATGAAAAAGCAAACAGTTTCACTGTTCTAAGAATAAGTAGTTATATAGTGTCATGTTTAAGTTTTTAAAGGAAGGAGGACACCAACGAAGATATTTGACAGCTCTGAAAAAAGAACAGGGAAAGTAAGTTTTATAGGGACACTAATGGTTTTAAAGGAGACATTTCAGCCTCACAAAGTCTTTGCAATTCTCTAATGAGATTTCTGGATTGCTCCTGGTGGATCAACATTTAGATCATACCCAAGTGGTGCTTCATCACATCAAGCAGCTGAAATAGGAGGCACATGGCAATAGACTGAGAAACAATAAAATTTTGCTCAGGAAAAGGACAAAAAATCTACTAAGAAATTGTATTCAAACTACTTACAGGAAAAAATGAAATAAAACATAGATATCCACAGGAAGCAATTTGCATCCTATTTGGCTGCTTTTGATGCAACTTGAACATAACAGCCAGTGTACTAAATCAACACTTTACAAAATGGGACTAGGGAAGGAATGCTGTGCCCTATAATTTGATTAATACACAGCCAGAAAGCTGGAAGTTTGTTTTTATCAACCTCTTAACTTCTCAAGCTTTTGTAGTTTCAGTATGCTCCTAGAACTGCTGGACCATTCAGAATCATGGAGAACAATTTTTATGAGCCAGGACTTATGAACCCAGACCCTAGTCCACAGCAAAAGGCCATGAACGTGTCACTGCCTATGTTGTCAGCAGGGACACTGAAAGAACTGGACCCTCCCCCAGCATGTGAAGTGGCCAGCACAGCTTTGCATTCTCCTGTGTGCTGAGATCCAAGCTATGGGAACCAGCTCCAACCTCAGTGGACAATGCACCAATAGCATGGATCACTAATAACAGTTCGTAATATGAAGAAGACAGTGTCTCCTAAGTGCTACAAACCACTAAACTGAGGCTGGATCAGAAGAAATTGAGAGCAAGCAGTTCATTTTCCCAGGGAACACAGGCTTATGAAAAACCTCTAAACATCACAGGACTGGGAACTTTGACTTCCCAGCAGTGCTACAGTGCATCATTATAGGATGAAGTGTACAAATAGTGAAGTAAGGATGAAATGTCAGCTGCTCTGCACACAGAAAGAAGCCTCAAGTGGGCTTGCTAAGGAGCTGTTAAAAGTTTTTGGAAGTCACCTTAGAGGGAAATATGAAAACAGGCTGGAACTGGATTTGTACTGCTGGTATTCACTGTTCAAGGGGACCAGAAGGGACAAAAGTGACCAGAAATAACCCACATTTCTGTTTTGAATACTTTTTTTTTTCATTACTTTTTTATTGTTTCTGCAAGTTAAATAGATGTTCCAGGTAAAGCTTTGCAGACAATATGGGTGCTAGAGTCTTTTGTATTACAATTGGCTACCATCTTTTCAAAGTACTTACAAAATATTGCTGAACAGTCAGACCTCTCACCTCTTTCCTATTTTTCTGTGAACCACTACATGCATTGTAATGCAAATTGTGTAATATAGCTATACTTGATTCTTTCTGCATTGTCACTGCATCTCACAAGAAACATGATTTCAGAGCCAGTGAAAGCCATCATTCCTCCCATACAACTGGTGCAGGAGTGTTTTTAGTCATTTGCAACAGGACAAGGACCACTGTCACATTTAACAGCGTGAAACATCTTTTGTGCCACTCTCAACAGCAGAATGATCTTGTAAGGGCCAGCTTCCTTTAAAACAAGCCAGCTTCCAGCAGAAGCGTGAAAGCCTTTAGATCATATTGCAGATGTTCGTAAAAATCCAAAAGTAGAGAGGAGAGACTGGGCTGGTCCACAAGGTCCCCAGCTGCACCACCAGCCCACCCACTCCTGCAGAGGCTGTTTCTGTTCACAGCACCATGGGGCATTGGACTGGGCTCTGCATGTCAGGCTGGTTCCAATTCACCCACACTGCCTGACAGACGTGACCTGCGAGAAGCAGCTGACAAGCGGTCAGTTCATTGCCTCATGAAAGATGGACACATTCACTGCCATTCAGGCTCGATTCTTCATAAGAACAAGAATGTGCTGTTCCAAATGTTGCACTCAGCATCTTGGAATGGTGCCTTTGACCAGGGGCACTGGGGACAGCAGAAAAATGAATTATTACACAAGACACAGTCTTTGTCCATTTCTACAGTTTAAGGGAAAGATGCAGACATTGAGCCAACTGACTGCTTGATAATGTTGTTTCTGTGATACCCAGGACACTGCTAAATTTCTAGAACTGTGACATGACCAAACTATTCTTCTGAAACAAATGTCAGACTCCTTGATTCATCAAAATGGTGCAAGTGACAGTGTATGAGATGATGCTGTGCCTGCAGTGGGTGAGAAGTCATGGCTTATGGTAAACAAAAACACATTAAAGCAAGGCTGTACTTAAAAATGGCAAGTGAAGCATGACTTGAAAACATTATTTCTTTGAGTTGATTTTTTCTCAAAATTGTTTTTACTTGAAACTCCTTTGCATAGAAATGTGATTGTTTGCTAAATCACAAATATTTGAGTTTCTTCCCAGGAACAATCCCCTGATTTCCTTAGGTTAGAAAATTATTTAGGATGCACTTGGCTTATGTTCAGGAGCCTCTTTTTATAAAACGGAACACCTACAAATTATATTATAGCAATTATAAATAGATCCCTTAACAAATGAGGAGCTGAGGAATTTCATGATGCAATCTGATAACTAGACAGATGGGGAATTGCAGAAAGAAGGAAAAGGAAGATTAAAAAAAATCCACATAATTAAGACAGTGAGATGAACCCCTAGAGCACACCTAGCACTCACCAATACCACATCATACACTCTGATGCACTGGCTCATCATGTGCCCATTTCCCTAGAGAGAACTGAGTAGTGATTGATCATGTATTCATGTGCTTCTACAAGGTTCCAAATCATGCTCTCAGTAGAAAGTCTGCCATAAACCTATTTAACTGCTGCCAGGTGGATTCCTACCTGCTGGCACACTCCTCTCACCTGCTTCACCAAATATCTCCTCAGCCAAATCTCTTCCTCTCCCCTCAAGCTCTTCAAGTGCCACAACAAGTGTGGTTAAACCACACTCTTTAGCACAAGTGTGCAGTGTTTCCTACTATACATGTAAAAGTGAGATCTGCAGGGATACAGGGCATCTCCATTAACTCTTCACTCCTCCAGGGGTAAACCGAAGAACCCAGGATGCAGACTCCTTCTGAACCAAACCCTGTTTCCATCCATCACAGATAAAGACATTCTGTCCAAAGTAGGCTCAATCTTAAACTAACCTTATTTTCACCTTTGTTTTTTGTCAGAAACAAAATTGTGCAGTTCCAAATTCTCTAAGTGGAGGTCTACTTCAGAGCCTCTGTTTTCCTTTTAAAAACTTTCTTCTAATTGCTAGCCTGAATGCATTCCTCAATAATCTATGCCCTGCTGTTCTTGTGCCAAGACTGTCTGTTATCTTAAATTATTCTTTCCAACATGCAGAGCAAACCCCTGTTGCCTCTTTGCCTCATTTTACTGTGTCACATAAATCTTCTCCCTTTGTATTACCTTTTCCTTAAAGCAAACCATCAGTTTCAGATTCATCCTTCTTGAATATGAGAGTGACCAGAACTGCACTCTTGATTCCAAATACACAACAGCTGTAAAGCCCCTCTCTATCAACTCTGTAAGGAGGGTTGCATTTGCCCTTTCCCCAGCTGCATCGCATTGGCATCTTATGCTGCAAAATACTGTACAGGTTTTCAAAAAAACATATTGCACAAATTAACTCAACCCTTTTCTGCAATAAAATAATTGAATTTCTAGACAAAACAAATGCTGCTAGTCTTATCTGGACCAAGCCACAAGCACTAGTGGCTCACTCCTCTCTAAGTTATGAGCCCATTTTCCAGCAAAGCGGATTATGTTTAATCCTTAGGTGAATAACCTTGTACTTGGTATTGTGCCATTTTACAACATTTCTACTCTATAATCTTCAAGGTCATCCAATTCTTCTTTTGCAGTATCTTGATCTTCCTTTTATCGATGTGTCTCACAACTTCATGTCAGTAACAGAAAGCTATTTCATTAACTCTCTCTACTTTCTGAGCCAAAGCTACTAATAAAAATATTAAGCAAGATAGGTCCCCAAAGCATTCCCTGATAAAGTCTCAATAACCTCCCTCCAACCTTCCTATAAGTTCCTGATATCTCGTTGTTACCCATGTGGTTCTGCTACTTTTTAATCCCCATCTTCTCCGGTTTATCCAACTCCGTGTGAATTGTGGCTTCAAATAATTTCTGTTTATTGCATTTCTTTGCCAAGATGATCAGTTATTTCATTACTTAAAGGTATCATATAAATTTGGCACAATCTCTGAAAATCTGATGTTGTATTTGTTTGGTCACTTGCCGAGGAGAACAACTCTGGTGCAGGCACATCCTGCAGTGGAGCAGGGAATTGCAGCAAACCAGGCAAGTTTCTAGTGCCAGGGGAGCCACAGAGAGCACCAACACCAGCTGGGAGCTGGCAGCTCCCCAGGGAGTGGCTGCAGAGGTGTAGGTGGGATTGGGAGGGACAGTGAATGCCTCTGCTGACACATTAATTAATCCTGAGTACTGCTGGTGAATGGAGCAGGTAACTAGGACGTGGCACAGCAGTTCACAGGATGGGTGCCTCTCCACAGGAGGCCATTCCACTGATCCAGTGGGAGAATCAAGGTGCACACTACTCAGCAACTGGTCAGTCCTGGTGGCTCCCTTCCAAATCAGGATAATCTTTGGGTTTTTTTCCTACTTTGCATTCATTCTTGTTCTCTGTTTTCCAAACTGATCTATGGTTGTGAATATGACCTGAGGATAGGTTAGTCAAATGGTTGCTTGACGACAGTCAAACTTGTTGTTCAGTCAAATGGTGTAAATTCAGATTTCACATGTTTATTTAAAAAACCCGCAAAATTCTTACTTTGACTTTGTGTACAAATTGTAGCAGAATTCTGGGAAAGATATAACCAACACCTCAGGCATGTCCAGTGAAGTCTGAAAGTTCCACACCACCTAGAAGAAGGTAGTTGTCTCTCCTTCATACCTCAGAGCTACTGTCACCTTCCTTCTGTTCACTCCCAGTATTGAACAAAGGTGGAAAAGTATTGGTTTGATCAGGTCCAATGAAATCATCTTTCCTGAAGAGAAAGTCAAAGCAGTTTCTTAGTTGTGGAGCTGCACCAATGTTACATTTAATTTTAACCCACCCTTATTGCATGGTACATTTTCTCCCATCCCCCCTACTCTTTCCTCACTTTGTAATTATTTGATTGCAAGATCTCTTTTCTATTTGTTTTATTTGCCTTTGCTTTGAGTCCAGATCAAGCTGTTTTTTGACAGTTCTTTCTCTCTAGGGAGACACGTGAAATTTTCCTATTAGTTTTAAACTTTTGTGCTTATTTAAGCTACATCATTAATTTAGACCTAGGGCCTAAAATTTCAATTTCCATTTTTTAGAACTTTTTAATGTCAAAAGTGGGAATCAGCCTTGGGATAAAAGTAATGTTAAGGCTGAGATTGTCCAACAGTGGTGTCCACTGTAGTTTAAACATCCATCCTGAATAAGATTTTTCTGACTTAGATGACCTTAAGACTAAGAGGAACAGGTGGAAATCGCAGAACATATCTCATTCATGTTGCTTCACTCCTCTTATATTGTTTCAGTCTTTGAATTGTTGATTGTCTCCATAATAATTCTTCCATTTCCTCTCAGTGACGAAGGGGGAGCTCCATGAATATCTGATAAGTTGTACACTGGCTCACATTAAAATGGGAATGTCTCCCAGGGATCCCACATAATGAACAACAATAATAAAAGAGGACAAGGACCAGGAACACTTCTTTCTACTAAATACACATTGGAAGTGATAGGAAGACTAGAAGACAAAAGGTTGCAGTTATTGCTTGCTCACTAGCTCTGCTTAAATGTTTGGGAGCTCACACCCATCACCATGACTCATTAGCAATTTCCTTTCCAGAAACACTGGACAAAATGGACAAAGAGGTATTTATGTCAAAGTGAATCCCTGTCCTCAGAGGGCTTCTGACACCACATTGCACTGGAGCCATGAGTCCCCATTTAGCCAGGGAGCCTGGGACAGGCCCTATGGTTGCTATGAGGGGCTCCCATGCAAACCTGACCTCTGGCAGCTCTCCATCACTTCCAATGGGAAACAGCTCCAAGGGCAGAGTTAAACTGTCTTGTAGTGTCCCAGGCTCTCAGCCTGCTCGATTTCAGGCTCCTCTAGAACAGTGAATTTAGTGGAGATTATTTTGTAATAGCAAATGTCTCTTCCAACAACTCTATAGACTAAGAAGGGCAGAAAAACCGAGTAGTACTTTTTTTCCATTACTAAGAATTCAGGAAGTGTATTTAAGAAATGAGGAAAGTGGAGAGCATTTATAGCTAAATGAAGGAAAGAATTCCCCCTCTCATACGCCCTCAGAAGAGTAGGGGAAATGTGCCACAGAGACATCTGGACGTTTTTCAGGACTTGAGTGCTTTCATTTGGGACCATAAATAAAAAAGTAGCACTGCAAAAATTTTCCACTTCTAGACCAGACAACAAAATTACCTACCCCCATAACCATTAGATACCAGAACAGATAAAGGCACAGCTTCACTTTTAATAATTATTGATCAAAATGGAGCTGCATTTAGATGTGACAGTAGCTAGGACAGAACTGGTAGCATGCCTGCAGATCAGCCAAACAGAGCAATACGAACAGGAGCTACTGACAAGTGTGCAGGCACAAAGCTGAGATGCAGCAAGTTGACCCAGGCCTCATCCTGTTGCCCATGTGTCCAGCAGAGCCCTGCCCAAGTGTCCCAGGACACAGCTGGTCAGCATGCCTGCTTGCAGGAGCCAGCTCTGCTTCTCAGAAGTTATATGCACTCCAGCACAGCTGGAAAAAGCAGCTGACAGTGAAACTCTGGCAAGAGTCTACTGTTACACTGGCCAAATCCAAACATTTGTCCAAAAACCCAAACAAAGCAAACCAAAATTCCCCCTGCGGTCGAGTGGACTCTTGTATAAACATGGCTAACCAAGGTCTTTGAAACAGTAACTCTTCTCCTCTGAGACCTCTGACTCATTTCTGGAAGCACTTCTACAATTAATACTAATGAATTAGAGTTAATATTACTACTAAGACTGATGCCTCAGAAGCTGCCTGGGCAATATGGATAATATGGATGCCCATACACTTCTATTTTTAATGGGAACTCAGCATCCAGATAGCTTAAAAACACTTCTCTCTTCTCACACAGCACATAAACCCCATCCTTCATAATATGCCATAACTCAGTGGCACAATCCTGGCATGGGGACCAGGGTGGTGACCTCCCTCTGAAGCAAAAGGGTTTCTCCAAGCCTGCTCCAGGCAGAGTGGACAGGAGTGGGAACTGCCATGCCCAAGAAGCTGGAGCAGGACAGCATTCTTCACCACTGACAGTGGCATGTGCCCTTGCCTGCCCAAAACACACACACACACTCAAGCTGGAGAGTATTTAATAAGCCATTCTGCCAGCTAATGCAAAGGTTTTATACCAGGTAAAACAAGGAGTAATTTCAGCTCTAAAGTGGAAAATGTTCCCTCTTATATAAAAATGCATGATTTCACTAAAGAGGGTAATTTACATTTATTGTTTGAAAAGTGAGTACTATATACTTCTTGCAAAATACGCATTTCTTAAAAGCTGAGAATCATTTAGAAATTGTTTAGAGAAAACACCTCCCTTGAAACTATGGAAGGTATTTCAAGTTAATCTCACCATCATCATTTGTTCTTCATCTTCAGGGTAGACTGGCCAGCTCAGGATTCCCACACTCTATCCTCAAACCCTCTCTAGTTCCAGTGGTGAAATGTCAAATCTCCAGGCCTCTTGTAGTACAGTTTCCTTACTTTGGCTGGGTTCATCTGAGCACAGCCAAAGCAGGAATTAAAACTAAACCCAGCAAGTAACTAGAGCAAGTCTATGATCCAATATTAGATTTCACTTCTTGTTTCTCATTTCCTATACAATCCACTTCTGATTAAAACAGGACAAAAAACATATTTCAGACCACCACCAATGGCTTGGGGACAGAGTGGATGAATTACCATAAACTTCTACACAGATTTCACAGTCTGGTACCACCAGGTCACTGAGGTAGTTTGCAAGGCTAGAGCACCATTATGTGTTGCCTCTAGGGCAAGGTGTGGCTCCTGGCAGAAGCAGCACTGGTGTTTACACTGCTGTCAGTGCATTTAGGAAATTGTCCTTCACCCCTGCAGCACTGGCCAGGTCTTAAGAGAGGATGTAATTTCCCAGCTGTAATCTCCATAAGCGTTTCTGAGTTGCACTTTAATGCCATGCCTGTAAACACTGATGCCAAAGAACAACTTAACCTAAGAAATAATGGGGCAAACGTTGGCCCGTATATTGAATTCCCTTTTTTTATCTTGCAGAGTAGCACTGCACACAAAAAGAGTTCTGCAACTCAAGTAAATGATCAGCAAAGAGCACCCCAGTCACACTCTGACAGTAATCTCTCAAGGTTCAATGTGCCACTGCTGCTACACAACTGGAAGGTGAAAAATTCTAGTCTCCTTTCACAACAAACTGCTTTCCTTCACATGTTTGCACACATAACTTCACATATGTTTGCACAGCCTGCTGCTCCTAAATTGAATTTGGAGTTGATTCTTGGACATTTCAAAAAAAAAAACCCATAAAAACTATTCAAGAAAAAAAAAAATCATCAAGGTTTATACGATCTCCATCTGAAGGTGCAGTTCACCTGGACTTCAACTGAAGTAATTACTGGAACCTGAGATAGGAAGGATGCTAGACCTTCAGTGGTGGAAATACTTGGCAATTTTTGAGAATGGCTAAAAACTAACCAGGACCACAAGCTATGGCAGCTTGTATGATCATCTCCAGAACTCTGACACAATACACAACAGGAGGGGCATGACATGACCAAACTAAATCTGCTCCCTTCAGTCCTACTAAACCAGTGAGAAAAATTGTCCCAAAACTATAAACCTTGGATTCAGGTATGAAATAAGGTATATGGAGGTTTTGACACCAGTAATTGCTTTGACTTAATATGCTAAGACAACCTGAAGAAGTGACCACAGGATCCAGACAGGTTTATTGCCCCCTTCCCAGTCTCTTCTAGCATAGACACAAGCAGCAGATATTAACCATTATAAATTTCCACCTAAAAAAACCAATAAAGGATAGTAGTACCTGTAAGAACTTATCCATAAGGGAATATTTCCAAATGAACTAAGAATCTATTTCTGAAGTACAACAGCTATTTTGATTTCACTCCCCATCTGCACACTCCCCTTTCACATTAAGGATTCCTCCTTGCAGTTCAGCGTCTGAAGCGATTATGCCTAAACCACATGACAGCCTTCTTGGTGTGGAAAAAGAGTGTTGATCACAGCAGGGGCAGTCTGGTGGTTTCAAGCCCACGACTCCCAGCTAGCTGTCTGAACCAATAAACCTGAGAAGAAACCTTTCTCCCGCATCAAAAAGGTAAGTAGCGACAGACCTACTGCATGCTCCTAGAAATTTCTGTCATATACATGCATATAAACACAAAGGTCAAATTATCTCTTTCAAGGTGATGCAGAGATTTCATTACTTTGAAAATGATAGAATCCAGTGGAGGAGAATCCTTATGAGATGGAGTGGTCAAGTGAAACACATTGTTTTATTCATGATGAGATCGTGACTGCATTACCAAAAATGTCTTTGGGTTTCTTCTCAGCATTTTCCCTACCTGTGCTGCTCTGGTTTAAACTGGGCCTCCTGTTACTTTGTTTCCCAGCCTTTCTCTCTTTCAGCCTCTGAAAATGAAGCCAGCCAGTTGGATTCCTGAATGCTTGATTTGATGACTCAGTGCTCAGGACACAGACCCGACCATATAGTCCTGGTGTGAAGTCACAGGTATTTTGGGGCCAGCTGGGTCTGATGTAGTAAAATGGCACCAGACTTACTTACCAAGACACAGAGAAAGAACAGAGGAGACTGGAAATCTAGGACAGAAATCTGAGTATTGGAGCCTCAACATTCCAGTCTTTCCTGCAGCTAACCTGATAAATGACCCTCAGCTGATCATGTAGTTCTTCAAAGCCACTGTTCTGTCATCTGACTCACAAGAGTATTGGGAAACATGAGTAACTTATGTGCCCACCGATACACAAAATAGCATTGGTGGGCTTCCAGAGACACCTGAAGCACTCAGACCTTCAAAAATCTTAGAGAGCATCAGAAAATGATGTGAGTATATGTTCTTCTTTGCAGTGTGATGACCTGGTAGAGCTTGGGTTAAGTAGGAGAACTCTGGAGTAATTTAAATGTCTTCCTTTGGCCCTCTTCACTCTGCACAAGCCCTCTAGTCCCCTGGTGCTTCTCCAGTCCTGCACCCTCCCTACACACTCTGCAATTCACATTAGCACTTGGAAGTTCAGTGCTGTTTGAACTCCAAACATCTGCCACCAAATTATTTCTCTCTCCCAGTTCACTGAGCAGACATTCTGCATCACTGAACTACAGAGTTTATCCACTGACAACAGGCTGATCATGCCAGTTCCAGCCTTTCACAGATAAAGTGCACTTATGTGAGGGGAAACACCCAGAGCACTGCAAAAAAAGAAAGAGGGTGGTTCTTCTGATAAATACAGGGAGTTCCTTCCCCAGCTCTTAAAGACCCCCAAAGCAGGTATCTGATACAGTAAGTGGTCCATCAAATTGAGCCAGCCTCTGAATGACAGTGAAAAGCCTTCGGCAGGCACAGATGTGCACGTTGTGCATGCAACAAATTGATTAAGGTCCATGCTGTCACAAGGAAGAGTCAATCAATTCAGAAGGGCTGGTTGCTAATTTTTAGCCAGGAGGAAGCTTCCCTGCTGTGCAGGGAATTATGCAAGCCTGAATCTACAGGCATGCTTTTCCTTTGTTCATTGGCAGAGCAATGGGTGTACGGAATACTGCTTTTAAGTGTCCCTTTACTGATTTAAATTAGGGGAGAAAATAATCTAAAGTGCTCATGACATCTACATGAATGCAAAATGAACTCATCATGATTGGCATTATTACAATGAACAGCAAATCCCTTCATAATGGCAGGACATTTAAGAAGTAATGTGCTACTGGATCCCTTGTCTATAAAAGTGATAATAAGGAAATGGCTATGTCACATATATTTAAGAGGAACTCAGCTACTGGCAAACTGCTGTTTCAAAGACTCAAAAGAGAAATGCAAATGCTTGTGTTTTTTAGCACCTCAGCTGCACAATTATTGTTGCTCTGTACTTAATGGATCTTTTCCTCGTCTCTGAATCTGTGCCATGTAGACCCTTTACAGTGCTGAAATGTTCCCTATAGGGTGCTTGCTACTGCAGTATCCAACCTCATTTTCAGACATCTGAAAAGAGAGGCTTTCAACCATTCCCTTGAAAAATTTCAACCATTCCCTTGAAAAATTTTATGCTGTCTCAGAAAGGTTAAGGTTGGAACAGGCACCTGTAATTCAACCCAAACCTCATTTCTCTGTTCATCTACAATCAGGATTAGAAGACACCTAAGGCACTCGAGTTTAATCTCTACTGTTACATCAAACCATCCAGCAATGATCAAATTCATCTCACTTAAGGCAAAGCATTGGTTACCATGAAGCACACTTAAGTGCAAAAAATGTGAAGAGAGTATGCAAGTGTGCATGTACAGAGCAGTTAGGAAAAAGGTATTTCCTGGGACAAATATTCAGACTTCCCATGCAAATGCCATATCTATGACAGTCAACAATGGCTGTAACCAAACCACACCACCAGCAGAAGTTGCATCAACATTTGACAATTCCTTTCTTCCATATCCCTGTGATGGAAGATTAAAGGCATCTCAGGTAGTTAACTATTCATCCCAACAACTCAGGGCAAAAATACCCAACAGGAAGCAGAGCACCTGCGAACTGTTGAAGTAAATGAGTGCAGCATTACTGAAAAACAGGTGTTTTATTGGTCAGTGCCACCAGTGCTAATTTTGGCTCAGTGCCTCTAGCACTTTATTAAATACCCATGATCCACAGTAAAACATTTTTCCTATTCTTCTTATGTTGTCCTTTAACTTCTCCCTGTCCCTGTCCTTTTTTTAACACAGACAGGCCACAGCAGGGTGATAGAGTTACATTGTAAGCTTGCCTTATAAATTGAAAAATATCTAGAGACTCTACTTTTGTGCTTGAAATGAGAAGAACCATTTGCTGGTGCTGTCTTAAGTCGATGCTCCTGAGAATGCTTTGACAATAAAAACATTT
Organism: Parus major; assembly: GCF_001522545.3. Lineage (NCBI taxonomy): Eukaryota > Metazoa > Chordata > Aves > Passeriformes > Paridae > Parus > Parus major. The sequence goes on along the minus strand of NC_031774.1, from coordinate 18,705,432 downwards.
ATAACATCAGTGATTTTATTTAAAAAAAATAAAAGCTCAGATGCTAGGAACAAATAGGTTGGAGCTCTTGTACACAAAAGCAATCTTTGTAATCAGTGTCATTAAGTTTCTGTGAAAGCTAGCAGTGCTTGTGTTTTAAGCTGCTTGTGGAAATAGATGACAAGGAAGAAGTTGTTCCTATGTGCTTTTAAAATATGACTCCTTTTACAATCAATTTCACAAGAACTGGGTAAGTTAGCTTGAAAACACCTCATATTTGTTGAAAGATGCTAATACAAAAAAGGCTCTCATTCAGCACCTCTGCTTTTGTGCTTTCACTTTGCTTCAACAAACATAAATGTTTTTGCAGTAAATTTTCTCATTCCATCCAAGCTGTATACCAGGCCCAAAAAGACACCGTTGTATTTTCTAAAAAGGGAATGAGAAAGTAACCAAGAAATTCGTTTGCAGGCTGTGTACTGGCTGCTATTGCTCAATAATATGCAAAACTACTGCTATAGTGAACTTTTTAAAAGGGTATCCTGCTTCACGCTTTTTCTGCTGGCTTCCAAACCCTGTATAAAAGAAAACAACAAATCACACAGCTTTCTTGCCACGTTCTGAAACAAAGCCATAAAGCTACCCTGCTCCATTTCTGAAGACCTAAGTCAATGGGAAGAAACCAAATCTGACTTTTCACTCCACCTTGGCAGAGGATAACAGTGACCTTTCCAGAAATGGCCCAAGTGTCCAGCTAAGCCCAAACTGTGGGGCTTCCACACTGAGATATATTTCTCCTGTTGTCTATGCCCCACTTTTGGATGCAAAGGGACAATCATAAAATTCTTGGGTTTTGATCAGACAAGCTTTGCAAGATGCAATTTTCCCTTTTTCAGAGACCAGTTCCACTACTGAGGCAATGAAGTGCAGGCAAGAGAGGCTCCTTCCCAAGTGTAACCAAAAAAAAAACTGTGCAGTGCCAGCCTTCACCACAGACAGGCACCAAGAGTAGTGTATCACACTAAAACTGCAAATGTTGCAGAGTCAAATTGCTAAAAAGGAAGCTATTAGAAATTTTTAAAAAGGGAAAAAAGACAACTTGAAAATCCTGCCATATACTGAGGTTGGAAGGCAAATCACGATAGTCTGAAAAGTTCTGTTTTTCAAACACAAGAATATTCTACAATGTTGCAACCCAACTACAACAGTAACTGAGTATGTATTTTGCACATTTTCCCCCATATCTGTCTCACCCTGACAGTAAAACCAGTGGAAAAAAAATCTAAACACTAAACATGTATCCTTCCAGTAACAGCCTTCCCTCTGCTTTGTTGCATACAAGCAGGCAGTAAAACACTGACAGGAGAACATCCAACAATACATGAGACACAGATAATAAAAGCACTGTCTCCAAAGAGCTTGACAGGCAAAAAAGTGATACTGTGAAAGCCACAAAAGAACCCAAAGGAGACCAGGGTGATGTGACTGCTAGTGTAACTCACAGAGGGCCCTGAGAGCAGAAGGCAGTCAGGCAGTTTGGTACATCACTTGTCTTATGAGACAGTCCACACCCTCCCATCCTGCATTACCAATCAATCACTCTTCTGGTTCTGACCAGGCTAGAATGCATTTGAACAGGTATCTCAGACTCTGTGTTCCATGCAGAGTTCTTTCTGGATAAGTATGCTTTGGCTGAATTAAGGTCCAGTGCAGCAGCACCAGATAAAATTCCCAGCCTTGATTTCTGAGGACATCAGGAGGGATGATCTGACAGTCACTTCTAACATTAACATGTGGTAACTCACTGAAATCATGCTATTTTCCTTTACTATCCTTATGATTGAAATTCAGTGGTGTCTTTTTACTCCCTTTATTCTAAAGAAGCACTGCTTAACAAACAGTAGTGGAATTAATTTGCCTTAGCATTGAAATAATAAGTTAAACCATGAATAACATTTCGGTATTCAAGAAAATGATGAAGCAATGTATAGAGCTTTCAGAGGAAAGAAACATGTTCAATGTTTTTGTTTACTTACTAAAAGGGAATATTATCTCTGCTGATACTGACTCTGACCTGGCTTACCTACACTGAAAATAGCATTTGGCAGGTGAGGCTTCTGTAAAAACAGACATAACAGCAGTATTTTAGGAGGAAGAAAGTGAGAACCTCCAAAATGTGTAATTGAGGTTTAGAAGTAGTGAGAAGAAGTGTACTGGCTCTCAATTCCTTCCACTATCACCAATGAACCCCCTGATCATTAGTCTTTTATATTTAGTCTGCTTTAACAAGGAGAGGACGAGCAGATACAGCAGCTTAACTGAAATTCTGTTATGCCTGCAACTGGCTAAAAGAAAGTGATCAAGACTGTGGCCAGAAGAGCTCTTCCCATGATGTCCCTATCCAGAAATACAAAAATCCTATTTGCAACTGCACTGAGACACAGCAGTATATTAAAAACTTTTAAAAGTTGATTTTTTCAGCTATACAGCTGCTTCACTTAACTGACAACTCATTGTGGCCTTTAAGAAAGGTGTTTTGGGGAAAAAGAGAAACTATTACTCTCCCTTGCACAAGAAATGTTACTACAAGCTCTCCTCCACTCATCTTAGGCACTCACCCTGCCTTATCACTAACATGCTTATCTGCTTAGAGTGTAAGATATTTAAGTTAAATGAGCTGCCTTTCAAAAAGCATTTCTTTGGCATAGGGATAACCTTGTGTTCTAAATTTTCACCAAGTCCAGCAAAACAATGTTCTCAGACATGCCACCCTTCTCCTGGCTCAAACCATAAATTAATAACATTTAACATACAATACCTTGCACAAAATACCTTCAGACATGACCAGTGTATGCCCCAGAATTGAAAGCTTTATGACTCTGCAATTTATTGCACCACTTCTACCTATGTTTGTATAAGAATAATAAACATAACATTACAAGCTGGTGCTATCTAGCTCGTAAGCAAACTGAAACTGCATCAAAATACTGACTGCAGCTCACTACACTGCTGAGCAAACTTTCAACCCACATCAATTTGAAGTAGCCTTTCCCTACCTCTCTTTCTGCATATTGTCTGAAAGGTAAAAGAGATGTCAAGAACCAAGAAGATAAGCAGTGCTTCATTTATTTATTTTCATGCTAAAGCAGTTAAGCACACAACTTGTATGCAAGAGATGTCCTGGGTTCCCCTGGTAAACTATCAAGGGGTTTAACACCACTGCACTCTATCACAATACATCAGTGCCTTTCTGGTAAAAATCAATAATGACATTGAAAACTCTACTATATGACATATCTCCCTTTTTGAAGCAGCATTAACTTGTGGTTTTAACTTTAAAAACTATTTGTAGATGGTGGTAGAGCTTGCTGTGGAAAGGTTAGCACAGGACAGTATGGACTGGACTCAGTTGCTGTTTGCACATTTAGCCTGACAACAGGGATCCCTGACCCATAACAGAGATTCCCACAGACCAGCAGTGCCGATAATAAATGCCAGCTGATTTTCATCTGTGGCACTGGGCAGCATCTCCCATGTTTAATGCAGCAGCAGGAGGCTGCACTTCACACCCCATACTGGAAGGGAGGTTCTCCCAAACATTCTGTGCCCTAAACATTTTGAGAGGATGTTTACATGTAGCACAACAGAGGCAAAATCAAAACAGATGGTGGACAGATGTGAGCAGAGTCAGGAAGGGAAAAACTGCCTGGAAATGTTTTTAGCAGTGTCACTCTCTGGCTTACCCAAAAACACCCCACAGCCGTCAGCAGGGAGTGGCAGAAGTCTTGTGTAACCAGAAAAAGCATCTGCATCACCTACATGGTGTCCCAGAAAAGCCTGAATTTTCACATGTTGATCAAACTACAACCAAACCAAGAGCACCCCTCTCCATCCCTCTGTATTCCCATTCCCTGCCCACTTTAGAACACAACAGGTCAGATATGATAGCACTAACTGTAGTCCATGACGAAGGGTGCAGACCTTGCTCTGTGGGAGCTGCAGCACTGCACAAACAGCCATTAATCTTAAATGACTTGTGGACAATTGTTATCCACATGTTATAGACAGAGAGAGAAGCAGACAGAAGAGGGTCATGCTTGCAGTTACAGGAGGAAGTCACTGATCTAAGGAGGGATGCCAGAAGAACTACCCACCTGCTCATTCTCAGCTGCTCTGACCTCTGTTCCAGGCTCCCCCCTGAACCCTAGGATTTCACTGCTGATGTACAGCATCTGGACAAAGGAGTTTGGGCACAGGTTATCCACTAGAAATTAGAAAATGAGAATATGTCTTTTAAATGAAATCAACTCCTGTATGCCCTCACCAGACAGGAGAAGATAATTTATTTCTCTAGGACAAAACCTTGAATATATCACCCTAGCAGCTTCCTGCATTATGACCCCCATGCTAATCTTATTAAGAGAGAGGTTACTGGGTTCTTTGTTGGTGAACAGCACATTAATAAGATCTCCTTGAAATAATCCCATCTCTAATATGCAGGGAAAATTACATTTTCCAGCGTAATTACTATGTCAGTCAAAAATCCCAACTCCTTCATTAATTGCTTTTTCCAAATTCTAACAGCTTCTTCTCAAGCAGTAAAACTCCAGGAAGAGGAGGGAGCAAGAAATCCAGACAGTTCCTCTTATTAAGTAAAACCAACAGCAACTCTGGGAGGCTTTGCTTGGATGGAGCCTGTATTTTTAACAGTGGGAGCAGCAGACATCCCAGCTGGTCAGAAGTAGGTTGCTTTGTTAGGGCGCATCCACTCTCCACATCCTCCTCATAACCTCTCCTGCCCAAACCATCTGGGAGTCCTTGGGGCACCACAGAGGCAGCAGAGCTCAACCCCAGCAGTGGCCCATGAAGCCAAACCATGCTCCCTGGGAGCCATCAAGTCTCACAGAGGTGACAGGGTCCAGCCCACTTGTACCTTGAGAGGGCTCTGGAGAAACCAGAGCAGCAAAGTAAGCACAGTAGGTGACACCCATGTCCTTTTACTCATCCCTAAGCCAAGGACCAATGCAATAACAGGTAGGGAGCTACAAGACACAAAAAAACCAAGAAAAGCTGTTTCCTAGAGGTGTCAAATGTCCCCTCAGGTCAGGAGAATGGAGAAGGCACAAGGAGGGTGAAGAGGATGCTGCTGGACAGAGGTAGGAGCTGAGATGCCCCAGTGAGATGACCTGGCACCTACAGTCCTGCCACCAATTTGCATTCAAAAAGGGCATTCAGGCCCCTTCTTAGATTTGAGGCATTTCTGTTTGGTTTTAAAGAAACACATTTCAAATGTTCCTACATTACCATCTGGTAACAGAATGGAGCTGTCGATCTCTTTCAGAAACTACACACAGGCAAGTGTGAACAAGAAACCTAGACCTGGCACCTTGTTTGTGTAAAATGCAGCCATAACTACTCCTTCTACTTTCCACTGCAAGAAAAACATAATGCTTTGTCCAAGAAACATAAGATAATAAAATATTGGTCTTTCAGAGTGTCATGGTTTTAAAGCATTAGCTAAAAAATCACTAGAAAACTTACTCATTTCTTGCTGTGAGATATGGATTAGAAGAAGAGCAAAACAGGCTTAAAACTTAAAAGGAATAAAGAAAGTTTATTAACAAAACTACAAGAATAAGAAACCAGAATAAAACTTCCAGAACTCCTTTTTTCCCACTACCCAACCATTCTCTCGTTCACATGATAACATAGAGACAAAAAGAAAAACCAAACTAGTGGTTAAAACAGTCTTAACTTTGCTATTGTCTTTTCATCAGTCTTTGTAGAGAAAAAGAAGCTCTCTTCTGCTAATCTATGGAGTTTCTCACAAGAAAACAATTTTTCTCGTGACTTTCTATTTTCCTGATGCCAGCCACCCGGAAACTCTGTCATCAGTTCACTCCTCCCATTTCACAACACTCTGAGGTGTGTTTTTTGGGCCATGAAGTCAAGGGGTGTCATTTTAAGGATGAGTTTTTCAAAGGGAAAAGTTCTCTTCATCTGTCTCTGTGAGCCTCTCTGGAAACAGAAGTTTTCTCTTTGCCTCTTAAGGGCCACAAATCTTCAACTATTACTTCTCTTTTTCTGTTCCAGCATCTCATAGTTCACAACTATTTCACCATTTGCTTAAATCCACACTTTGAAATACTCTATTCCTCCCAAAGTACTCTTTCATGAATTAAAGAAGTTTTTTCAGAACATTATCATCTATCTCCATAGCTTTAACAAAAGAATATTTCAGCTTATTAAAGCATCTCCTTATTTCTCTCCCCCATCTAAAGCTTAATTCCTTTCTTCACTGTCTTTGATAGTTTATGTTGTCTTTTTACCTGTTGATCACTTTCTTCCTCTCACTCTGGAAAAAAAAAGGATTAATCTGCAAGTTTCATCTGGGTAGTGAGTTAAAATCTTGCCCAGGTAGATGGTTCTGTGATCTCTGCTGGAGCAGCAGCTGGAGCTGTCTGCGATGGAAGATTCTTCATGGCTGCTCTGGAGAGTGTGGTCACTGTCTCAGCCTGCGGCAGGTCAATGGCTTTCTCTCTCCTTACTCGGCAGTCTCTGGTGAAACTCAGCAGTGGCAAAAACTGCAGCCGAGCCAGGGACCGGCCTGGCAGGCCCGCTGTACAAGGCTCAGCGAGATTTCTGAGAGCTCAGCCCCTCTGGGAAGGGGCTCCTGCCACCCCACAGTCCTCATCCCTCCCACCTGGGAGCCGCTGGAGTCTGGCTCAGCCCTGTCCCCCCTAGGCCAGATGAGGCCGCGGGGGGATTGGGACCAACCGGAGCTCTGTTACCATCCACAGCTGGAAAACAAAGAGAGACAAAGAAATTCCCAGGCTTAGGTCTTAAGGTGGTGTTCATAGGTTGATCTCACTTTTCAATGGTCAGAACTACTGTCAATTCTCAGAAATGGCCAGTTATTGGCCAGGAGAAAAACTCCCATTAGCCTCCAGCAGCCTAAACTTCCTTAGGTGTTTCTCTTTGTTTTCTTAAATGCCAATCCGTACAGAGACCCTCTATCAGAAAATGGGGCTTACGATAAAAGGTTTGAAGCAAATGTGGGTCATAATTTGGACTTCAGTAAAATGTTAAAAGTTTTGGGTCAGTAATCATTGGGCAGATGCATTGTGCAGGAAACCCAGGTGGAGATCACTGTAGATCACTTCCAGACCACAGGGGGCTTCCCCTTTCCCCCATTCCAAAGGGAATTTGAGGATAACTGACAGAGCCTTACTCTTAGTTCAGAAGTGTTAGTCAGCTGACACATACCAACTCTTAAGAATGGCTATATGAAGAATAGTTCTGACACTACATATTCCAATAAGTCTGGGAAAGAGTACACAAGAAGGAACACATTTCTAATAAGCACTTACTTGCTAATGGGCAAGCAAATGTGGGAACTTGAGAAAAAAAAATTGAGAAAGGAGATATTTGAAGAAATATAATAAGAAACCAAATTATGCATTTTTAATGAATTTCTAAGAGTGTAAACACAGGAAACAGTCACAAGATGTTGTGTTAACAACAGAAACGTACCCAGCAACAAAAAGTTTGCCTGCGGGGAAGTATGTGGAATAAGGGCCCTGAGACATTTGCCTGAGAGGAAAGGAATAAAGGGATTTCCAACCACTGAGATCTTGGGAAAAAGGAGAGTGAAAGTGGGGGAAGGGAAAGGAGAAGGTGCAGAAGGAAAGGAGTGTTCCCGAGTGGCTTTGAAGCCGTTGCACAGGAGAGTGATGTACCCAGATGCCCTCTTTGTGTTCCATATGCTGTCAATGGTCTCCAGGGAGTTTGCCATGTAAGAGCAACAATTGAAGAAGGAAAAGCACCAAAGTTCTTGGCCACATTGTGAGCCCTGTGTGAGACCCTCACGACAGACTGACCTGATCACAGTGCTTACTATGGTAACCACAGATCTTAGAGCTGAGCAGCCTTCTGTACATCTCTGCCTCATTACCACGCAAGATCCTTCTGTATCGTATATGCAACTACTGACTTCAAATCCTTCATCACACCACATCGACTGCAGGACATTAATAGCTCTAGTTCACCCATTCTTAGGAAAGACATTGCAGAGACAGAAGACACACAGGTCCCTTCTGGAGGACACATAGCACCAAGCCTATTTTCTCCCACCTCTCTCATTTTATAGTCCCCTTTCTCCTTTGCTGATTGTGTTGTTAGTGAGGGCACATGTGGGTGAGGGTACAGAGGTTTCTCAGCAGCAGCCTTTAATCACATAAAGACTTCACACTGAGAGGGCCTGACCCACCCATTAACTTCTCCCACAATGTCCTGTTTTATTATACTACATGGGAAACACAACTCCCGGGGAGAGAAGAGCAGAAAACTCTGCATCAACAGAGTAACTAATGAATATTCCTCTTTCCCTCGCTGCTCAACCTCTGGAAGACAGCTGAAAAGAGAAACGCAGCTAGGAAGACAAAAATATGTCCTCTGTTTGTTTAGTGAACACAGAAGCAGGTGGCCTCCTGCAGCCACAGGAAATTCCTCATGATCCAGTGAGACAGGTTACAGCCAAGGGACCAGGAAAGCTTCCAGCAGTGACTACACCACCTCACTCCCAGATGCTGCACACACTTGGCTCTTCCTGCCCCACTAATGGGTCAGTCTCTGCTGCTTCGGGAGAGCACAAACTTCCTTCCTTCTGCTGTTTGATATCTTGCTGTCAGCTGCATCTTTGAGAGCCATCCTGAGGAGCTGTCTATGTACTCCAAGGAGTGCTGCACAATTATGGCTGGGATTATTAAAGATATTTTCCCTAGACCTGATACACTCAGTAGCACAGGAAATATCACCCAGGTCTCAAAAAAAAAAAAAAAAAAAAAAGGGTCAGCAATGTTTACTGCTATTTGTCATGAAGATATTATTTTAATTTTTTTTTTACATTGATGATATTTTCTTTTTAAAGAGACTGCAGAGGTATTTTGGCCATGACCATATTCAGCCAATGAAAGGTCTGAAGCAGGATTTGAATACAGGAGGAAAGGATGCAGGCCCTTATTTCAATTCCTTTTTGCAGCAGCATATGGATTAGATAGGAGAAATAATAGCCTTCAGCTCTTTGCACACCTGAGTACAGACCCTTTGCTTGGGGAATCAAATTCCTCCAGTTCAGAGGAAATTCCCAGTGTAGGACAGGAGGCATTTAGAGCTTTGTATTGCCATGGCTGCACAAAAGTATTTTGAATATGTCTTGTTTTATGTGCAACTGATTTGTTAACTGCTTACTTAGAAATAAATCTGTGGGATTTGGGTTTTTCTCAGATGGGAAAATTAGGCATTTCAGAATGATCAGATTAAGTTAGTGAGAAAAAATTAATTCATTGAAGACTTCACTCTGGCCTGCACCTACTGCAATACAAACTGACATGACTTTGACAAAGATGCCTCAATTTAAGCTCCCAGATTAATTTAAGTGAGCAAAAAACAAACACAAAATTTTATTATGGACTGTATGATAACAGCAAGAGCAGAGAAAGTTGAAAATTACATGAATGTTTAATATTGAGCACAAAAAAACTCCACATTTCCCCGGCCTTGTCTTTTATGTATTTCCTTGGCCTTTTCTGAAGCTGAGATCTTGTTCTGCCTGTCCACCCTGATAATCACTTACTTAATGCACAATTAACAGGAACAGCCTCCTCACCAAATCCCCTCAAATCAAGAGAGCTCACTGGCCAATAATTACCGCAAGTCAGACAATCATTACAGATTTCCTCCATGTCCATACTGACAGGTCACCCTCTGAAAAAGTCCTTGTAACATGCTCTGTGTTAACTGTGTGCAAAGTGGGTTGAGCAACATTTAAACCTGAAAACAATGTGCTCATTAAAAAATTGCTTCAGCATTTGAAGAGTCAATCACAATGTGTAGAGCAAGTGTACATTCCATGCCTGTTCTTGGCAAGGGGTCATCTGGACCATGCCAGAGGATGCTATATTGGGATGGATGGAGCACTCTTGAGGTCTGCCCAGGATTTACTAACTGGAGTGCTCTCAGGAAATAGAAGAAGTTGCTTCAAAGATGATGTAGGCATGGTCTGAACACAAGACTACAAATTGCTATTGGTTTCCTGACACCTGAGCTACTTTTGATCAACAACTAACATCAAAAAGGAAGATAGCCCACACATGCCAGAGGGACTTGCATTTACTGAAACCCTTTGACAAGGCTGCACATTCTGTGTTCTGCTGTTCTTCAAAAAGCAGCATAATGCGCTTCCTGGCTGCCTCAAGCTGATCAGTTGTCCAGCTCTCCACCACGAGAACAGCAGCACAAACAGAACAGTTCTTCACTGTGAAGACAACTGACCAGCTGTGGCATCTGTAAACACACTTCAATTATCTTTGTCCTTAGTGGACCAAAGTTTGAACTGGAGCTCCTGTAAAATCTCTCCTCCTCAAAAGCAGTACTGAACAACATAACCAAGAACATACAGCTATAAGAAAAGTGCTATTTACCAGAGAACATGGCCAAGAAGCTCTCAAATCTTTGGCTTCTGCCAGTTACCTGTAAAAATTTAACAAAACTTCCCATTCTCCATTTCTCTGTATGTCAAATGGATGAAATATGTCTTCTGGAAAGTGCCTTGAGTTGTGCACACAACATAGAACAAAGTATTGTTACTTTGGTATTTTTGCCACCTGTTGTGAATGCTGATATTCTTTCCTGTTTAATTAACATGCAAAAGGCGTGCCTAAGAAGTTTGTAGCATGTAGGTGAGTCCACTGAAGATGCTAGTAGAAAATATACACATGAAGTTTTCTGTTAAATCCAAACATTCGTAAAGAAAAATGGCCTCATTAAATCAATAGAATAAGCAATTTATAGGCTGCTTCACATGTACTGCTTTGGAGGAGAGTCTCTCAGAATGATGTTGAAGCTTTCAGTGAGAGCTGTGATTACTGAGCTGTTTATTCTGAAAATGAATTACTACATTGCATTACTAGAAATTAAATCAAAAGAAAATTGTCAAAATTTATACAAAATGCTTTTCTCTTAAATGAGAGGAGAAGAGGAAAAGGACTCAGCTTATCTGACCTGTGAGAGGCCCTCACATGTCAGTCCTACAGGAACATCTCAACATCTTTTTGAATAATGAACAACTGTGCTCCCATATTTCATGCTTCCCTATCCTCATGCCACATGCCTGTGTTCCTTCACAAGTGCACTGAAATAAAGATAATGCAACAAACGAGCAATGGACCAGTATCTGAAAAATTGAAAGAAGTGGCTAAAGTAACACTTTTGCTCTTTGGGCCACAAAGTGGCTGGAGAAGCATTTTGTGTGTCTAATGCACAGCAGCAGGCAAAAGATTAATGAAACATGATGCTTCAAAGCCAAAGACATTGCTTATCTTGATTAGATGTTGCTAATGCTAAAGTGAAAACAGAAGCCTGAATCTCCTGTTATGTATTCCTAGGGAACTCTTTTCAATAGTTTTTGAATGACACTGTTTTTACCTTAGCATGAAGGAAAGCAGGCCTCTGATCCAAGTATGGCAAAGCTGATCAGCTCTGCAAAAGCAAAGTGGTGTTTCTACGTGGTTTTTCTAGGCTATCCTTCCATGAGGAGTCCTGGCATAGAAAGCACTGCAGGTCTGTATTCTTGCACCTGAAAACTGCAGAGATGTTATTGCTCAAATTTCCAATTATTTAGTGCATTTTTTTGTATAACACTTACTACAAAAGCAAAGTGTGCCTTATATAGGAAAAGTGTCATGAGCATTATATGGACCCTGGGAGCTGCAATATTGCTTTTTGAGACGTAAAACATAGGATAAGTACTTGCCCGTCAAATCAAGCAAACCACTTGGCTTTTCATGATCCCAGGAAGATTTTGTGCTTGGACTGGTAGACTTTTCCACAACATTTGTCATAATTTGCCATTTTTCTTTCAGATTAAGCAGAAGGGCAAAGCCAAGCTGAACAAAACGAAAACTTGAGCAGAAATAGAAAAATATTTCTTCAAAACAGGAAGCTTCCTGTTTAAACAGCCACTCTTCATAGGCATTCTTTGAAAAAAACCCTAACTTTTAAATTTACTAAAATTAGTTAAATCTTCATTTCCACCCACCCACCCACATCTGAAGCCATTTTTAATCAAGCTGAGACAGAAGATGGGCAGATGGGAAATCAATGCATAACCACTCCCCAGTGGCAAAGCTAAGCTATTAACTCAGTACTGGTCTGTGTAGGGTGAGTAGATTATTCTGGTTCATGATTTATTCTTCTGCTGGGATCCTGTAATCATTTCATTATTGTGAGGAAGACAGCTTTAGCTTGGCTTGGACTCCCCAAAGGCAGTCCAGGTTTGAATGGGTGCCCAAAGTCACTTTTGGAAGTTATTTTAACAATAGAGAACATCCTTGATATACAAAATTGAAGACTTTCTGAGTAGGGCTACAAAAGCAAACCATGGCTATAAAAAACAGAATTAGAGATCAATATCAGAAAAATTCAGAGAACTTCATGCAAGCTTTCTGCATGTGTTGCACCAGGTTGTTCAAGCCTCGTTTTGTCCTTGTCAGTTTTACTCTGGTCTCTTCAACTTTTTCAGGGATGTATGTATTTGATGCTTAGAATAATTACTAACTGGACACAGGAAAATTAAAATGTGGTAAGAAAGTACAGTTTCAGGCATGCCACAGTACAGGACATTGCCAACACCCAAATGCCTAGAGGAAACCACACTATGAGATGAGATATTTGTTATATTGCAGAGAGGACTGAGGAGAAATGGCTGGAGTTAACTCATTCTGAGTTAGCCATTAAGGCAGAAAAATTGCCTTTTGCTTTTCCAGAGGAGCTTTTGTCATGCTACTGCAGTAAAACAAAGCCACTCAGAAGGGAGCCATACAAGATGCAGAGAAGACCATGATCATCAAGGAAAAGCCAGTCTCTGGAAGGAGTCATGCTAACAGCCATACAAACTTCAATGGTTGTAGCTATAAAATATGGATTTTCACATAGAATATATAATGTAAACTAGAAGGGTGGTGCCTTCTAGTTGGTGCCCCCTCCTAGTAGGAGCCTAATGCCCCAATCCTTGGCCAGCATTTCCCACTTTTAGTCAGTCTTCAGCTTGCATAGACTGTGGTTATGCTGAGTGCAGGAGGAGTTGTGGTGGCAGGGGAAGACTTTCCAGAATTTCCAGAGTTCTTTGCTGCATTGGAAATAGCACAGGTCTCCTTGTCCAATTCTGTTTCCTTGTACATATGGAGTCAGACAGCTTTTTGCAATTACTCCTTTCTCTGCTGCAGCAGCCAGCCTCACTGACAGGTGCCACAGCCCAAGTAAAAAAGGTCTCATATATTTAGATGCAAATTATGTCTAAAACCTGTTACAAGGTCCCTAGGTGCTGCTGCCTCTGATCTAAATTTTTTAAGTAGTTTCAGCTATATTCTATTTGCAAGGCTTATATTTAACTTACAGAGTAGCTCCTGACTTTTTTATTTTTTAAAACACACTATATATATAGACTATAGAGAGCAACAGATTTGTGTACAGTGTGCTTACCTACACATATATATATAGTATGTGTATATAATTTATGAGCATCCCATTCTAGCAATTTTATCTATTGTATCTTTTAATGTTACTACATAGAATAAAGAGGTAGAAGTAGAGGTAGAAGGAATAAACACTCACCATAACTGTCTGTAGCAAATAAAGTATTACATGATCTGGGGCTCAAACAATTCAACCTGGTAAACAAATTACAGCTGCAATTCTGAGTGTCATTTTTAGCTCATTCTCCCATTCAGGCTGTCTTGTCACCTCTCTCCATCTCTGGGACACACATTAAACTGTGGTCTGATAGTGTTATCAGCACCTTTGTCAACAAAATAAATTTGTCTCCCTGGGATGGTGAAATGTGTGTCACAAGTGAATGAGATTTCTGGAGTTCAGCAGCAATCTAGAGGGAAGTGTTAATTAGAACAGACTGTGTCATAAGGAAGCTCAACAGACACAAACTAATTATCACCAACAAGTGTAGCAGGGCTGCTCTGCGGAGGCAGCACTCCATCACTGGCTTCTAAGAAGTTAGCACTCCTTCCTATTCCCTGGCTCTAGTTTCTAAATGGCAGTAAAACATATGGTACAGGAGCAAGAGTCCCACAAGGATATAGCGGGAAGATCTGCTTTTGCTCCATCCCACAGTTACCTTCACCAACTCTTTCTCACCACAGCATTCAAATCAGGCTATCCACAAATCAAAGTTATCCAAGATTTCATCCAGGTAAAGAGAGTGGCTCATCAGAAAGGTATGCATCCCTCCTGAGTCTCAGCTGGACTGTTGGTCCATAAATGCTACCAGTTTTCTTGGGGAAGCTAAGAACATTGAAAGTTCATGCAGATTTAAACTAGGCTGTTCAGTGCAGAACAGCTAGGCATTATAAAAATCCAGCAGGAATCTGGGAAAAAAAGAACTAGAAAGAACCCTTCAGCAGGTCAGCTTACAAGCTTGCAGCTTAAATATTGCTGATGAGCTGACATCAGTCAAGAAAAATAAAATCCCTAAATGGCACAACAGATGTTCTTCAGATGAGTCTCCATTTTTTGTCAGATGCAACCTTAGCAGATGGACTTGAGAACATATATTCTGTAAGCAGATAAGAGGAAGGAGATGCTAAAAAAAACCCAACCTGATAAAAAATAGAAAGTAGTAGGAAGCGTCATATACAGTGCATGTTTCTCACATTCTTGTGCTTGTTAATTTCCTCATTTTTAAGGGAAAATATTTCAGACAGAATTCAGGTGATGCATAATACTAGTAACCAATGAGTCATCATCTGGCTGGCTTCCCTTAGGTTTATAGCTATAAAATGGAAAGTAGCACTGCAAGCAGAAGAACCCAATACCCACAAACACCCAAGACTTCAAGAATATTATTTGCAAATTTTCCTTCATAACATAGTCATTTAAAACACTTTGCATCCACCAGTTCATATTTCTCTCTGCCAGCTTCTTCTTGATTCAAGCACACAATTCCTTTAGTAAACACAACAATGCTGGAACTCTTTGGGATCTTGTTCTCTCACCTCTTTTGAGGTTTTGATAAGTTCTCTTTTGAGAACTTATCTGAAGATGAGAAGCTTTCTTTCCCACTCCAGTCTAAATGTGCTTGACAGGCATAAAAGAATGTAGTGTAAAAACTGGTTTCCAAATAATCAAAAGTCAAAGCACAGGGCCAGACAAAGCTAATGGGACCTGTGAATGCATAACACATGCAAAGAACAAACCATTTCAGCCTTTTAGATGTGTTTGGGCATTTTAACAACAAGCACCTTTTGGCACAAATTGGATTAGATTTTACAACATTAATGCTGTGACCAGTCCCTACTGGCTCATACAAGGTTCTAAGAGCTGCTTCTCTCAAAACTGAATTTCTGATATCAAAGAAAGCTGGAATAGAACAGCAGGGGAAAAAAGTATTCTTTCCCACATTCCGCATTTTGGCTCTGCAGGCAGAAAGGAAAAAAAAAGAAGACAGACAAAAGGGAGAGAGAGAGAAAGTCAAGGGTGTTAGAAAACTATTCTTTGTGAGCCAAACACTTAGCAACAGGATAGTCTTTATCCTGCTGTCATTAGCAGAGACAAGATCTTACAGTCTGATGGCTGAGGGCATCATCCTTACAGATGACTGGGTCATGAAGGAGCTAACAGGCCAAATGTTTTTATTACTGCATTTACTTCGCACAATATGCGATCACAACAATATGTGATCACAGCAATTTAGGAAGAATGAATATACATGTACACCCTCTCTAAGACCTGTTTTCTTTCCTCTTACACTAGTAGAGAACTGGGACCAACATTATCCATTCATAGGAGCACCATGTTACCTGCTGCCACAGAAAAGAGCTGATCAGCTATCCATTGTGTATTGAAGCAGATGGTGTGTAAATACCAGAAGCCTTATGATACCAAGCTTTTCAGAGATCCCATTTCTTTTTCATAGCAGGGTTTAAATTAAACTGCAAAGGCTGCAAAACACATAGGCACAGATTCTTTCTTCTTACAATCCATTGCAATAAGAACAAACGCCAGTCAAATCAACAAAACCAGAGGTCTAATGCAAGTATCAGAAGAGAATCAATGTTCTCCAAAGCCATATATGTTACATAAGGAATTAAGATTACTTGTATCAGGTGATGGTAACGGCATCAATCACACAAGATTTGTGCAGACTGAAGTTCTTGCTGTGGGCACACAAACATCTTTTTCCCTACTCTCCACTGTTTTCACCCCGAAAACAGTGACAGAACTGCAGTAAGAAGGCATTGCTAAGGACTTGGACAATCTGGAAAGGAATTATGGGACATAAACCAAATCAGGCATGCAATTTAACATGCTTTGCATAACTAAGAAACAAAACATGTACAGCATAGCTCAGCACAGCTCAGACCACTTCAAGCTCAGACCACCTTTTAGGCCAGCTGTGGACAGCAGTGTGAAAGACTTTACATTAAGACACCTTTGCTTACAGATAATTTTATTTATTGTTATTTACATGAACTATGCTCTTGCTGCTAATTCCTCAACATCGATCAGGGCAAGGACAGAAATCTGGCTGTGTATATTCACTCACCATACTGTTTTTCACCCTTGAAGGAGGGAAAGGCTTGCAAAAGACCTGAGATACAGAGTAAAACACAAAGCCTGTGGACAAGCCTAGAACTTACTGAGTTCTTAGAAATCAAACCCCTTCTCTGGGGTTATTCACCAGACTTCTGGCTATGAGAGAAATCTAAAAACATGACTTTCTTTTCATTATTATGCTGTGTGTCTTTGTTATGTCACTTTCTCACAGGAGAAATAAGGGATATCACAGGGATAAGGGAGACACTGTTACATTTGTTTGTAGTTCATTTTAATCCTGAACTCAGCGAGACCACAAGCGAGATCCATCCACAGAGCTCAAGTGCAAAACATTTCATTGCTTTGACTTTGCTCTGTGAAGTCTCTTCACAGAGAAACTTGAGCTTCAGTCGCAAGCATCATTGCAAGAATCCTATGGATAGACTTATCTGAATGGAGAGGAAAATACACAAAATATTTGATTCTTCTACCTCTCCTCCAAGCCCACAAACCACTCTAAAAATTATTTTCTTTCCCTTTTGAGCAATAAAAAGAGTAATCCTGTGCATCATCAATTGCTTTTAGGCACCAGGTGCAAATTTGCTTAATACCTGATCAAATGTTTTGTGTAGCATAAGGGAAGCCAAATCCCTAATGTGTCACAGCCCAGTTAGTGGGACACTGGTGGAACTACTCTGGAGTCTCTAGGTCTAAAGCATGTACTGATTTGTTCCTTTGGTTTTGAAAAGAGCAGGCCAGCTCCTGTCTAAGCTACTGACTGCTTTGTCAGAAAGCAGGTCGTAGAAGGCTAGTCTGACTTGATGCAGCACGCTTTGAGCTCTCACAGTTGTACGGACTAATTATGAAATTAAATGTGATAGTGAAACACACTAATTATCAAACTCCTACATCAGAATGGTGTCTTTTTAATCCAGTATTTCTCATCTGAACAGGAAAAAATGGCTTCAAGTATCTTTTGTACTTATTGTGTAGCACTGCTGCCATGGTTCCCTGCAGCCATATGGATAATTGGGAGACCTAGTGTAACACAGAGCTGCTCTGGTTTGCTCCTCTTTTCATACACACTGGGAGGAAGAACAGAATAAAGGGTCAATTTTCCTCACTATTTCAGTCAGATAGGGAAAGTCCCCTCAGACTATTTTATTTTACTAATTTTTCTATGGTGTGGCAACTTACAGGGGCCTTGGTGCACCATATGTGATTATAGAGAAAGAGCTGAGCCCATGCCTCTGTACTGGAAATGGGGTGGCCCACATGGTAAAACCATGCATGACCCAAAACCATGTGGTTTCTACTCAGATGTAGTACAGTAAAGGTAACAAACATTTATTCTGTCTTTCCTTGGCACTCCAGGCTGTGTACCATTTCAAAGTGTAGAAGGTATTCAGGATCCATGAAGTACTTTCCTTTCTTATATACATTGCCACAAAATATAATAAATAGAATAGAATAGAATAGAATAGAATAGAATAGAATAGAATAGAATAGAATAGAATAGAATAGAATAGAATAGAATAGAATAGAATAGAATANGAATAGAATAGAATAGAATAGAATAGAATAGAATAGAATAGAATAGAATAGAATAGAATAGAATAGAATAGAATAGAATAGAATAGAATAGATAGGTCTATATAGTACTCTCCCATCCTCTGAGAGATGAGCAGTACAGTGCAACTTGATCTGGTACTACTCACAAATTACAGCTTGCACATAAGAGGAAATCCAGTTCATCTCATACAGCAGAAATGTAAAGCTATGACAAAACACTTACCAAGTTATTAATGACTTATGATAGGGTAGTAGGCAAGGGGTCAAGTCCCAGACTAGGCATATTTCATGCAAGTCCTATAAAGTCTAATTCAAAATCATAGAGACCTTCACACACATAACCCAGTACACGCTCCCAAACGCCTGGAGACAGTCACTTGCTGCTACAAATTCTACTGTACAACCTGCACTTTAAATGCAAAGCCCCCTGGTGCTAGCAGTAATGATTTGGATTAGCACTTTATTTCCCACTGCTAGGGAAATAAAAATCTCTTAGTACCACTATCAGGGATTTCTGTGGCAACTCAGTGAATAATGGTAAAAGCAGCTGCAAAATAGCAAGCGAACAAAGACTACAGAGATATAATGGTGACTCAACAACCTTTCAATTCAGATATTAAAGTGTCTGCAGTTCCTTTTATGCTGCAGGTGAATAAAAGGTGATTGAGCAGAATTAACCTCTCCCTAGAGCATTAAGAAAAGTTAAAGTTCTAGTGCAGACTTGCTGGGCTCTTTCAAATTTGAGTTTCTTACAACTTTTACTGCTGTAACATCAGTGAACTGAATGTCCAATGAACTGAATTTCGTCAGAGCTGCGTTTTGGAGGACTGAATTGAAGAATTATGTGAATTAAAAGTGCTTTTATTGAGATGATAAGTTTCCAGTTGAAATATATAAGCCTTTAGGAAATATTGATATTGAACTGCAACCTCTCTTGTTCTCTTCCCAAAAACACATTCAGTGCCCAAGAGGTAGTCACCCTGCCTATAGAACTTCGATTGACTGCATGAAAATTAGTTTAAATTTCTTTAAATTCCACACTAAGACAACAGATATTCAAGATTGTGCACAGCCATTTTATGTGTTTAACACTAATTTAAACATCAGTTTAGTAGCCCTATGTGAACAGGCTCCACTGTACTGGCTTGGAAATCTGAAGCCCTGGCTCATACATGTTTTTCCAGCACTTGGGTTGCTTTCTGATCGAAACAGAGCAATTTTCCTCACCTTGTAACAAATACTGAAACTATAAACAGCAAGGGTTTCATGAAACTTTTGCTGAGGGGAAGACAAAGGAAAACAAATCTATGAGTAAAATGATTAATGTGGAAAAATCAAGGCTCTGGGAAAAAACCACAGAAACCACATCCCAGATTTTTAAGGTTTTCAAGGAAAGTACAAACGGTACATTTCCAAAATGTTCGGATAGGCTTGTCCTCTCCTTCCCACAACCACAGTTTCTCCTAAACATCTTCATGGTTTTGGTTCAGACCAGAGGTGTCACAGGAGACTTACTTCAGGTGAATGAACTATGAAATTCAGCTGTTAGTGAATTTTGGATGGTAGTTTATCCAAGTCAAATATTACCTACCTAATACTTGGCACCAAAGTGCAGTAAAAAAATATGAAGGCATAACATTTTCCCTTCAGAAAACAGAAAGAAAAACACATTCAAGGGCAGATGGAGAAACCTTAACATAACTGAAGACAACACTGAGACAGGGGAGGTTTTTGTTTGTATACAGTATGTATGTGTATATATGCTAGCTCTAAGAACAAGTTTACTAATGGAAGGTGATCAGCAAACATGCCTTTTTGTGAGAAATAAAAAGAAAACCAGTTAGTTGGAGCTGTTAGTCTCACTGTCCTCTGCAAAATTCACTCTGGGCAATCACCAACTGAATGAAGTTTAACAAGGGTGAGTGTTGAATTCTGCACCTGGGATGAGGCAGCCCTGGGTTGTATGGACAGATTGGGGTACAAGACACTGAAGAGTAGCACCACTCAAAGGGACCTGGTGGGTCCTGGTTGATGGAAAGTTGCATATGAGTCAATAGTGCCCTGGCCACCAGGAGGGCACTGGTATGTATTTACTGGACTATAGGTGAATTTTGAACAGCTGCTGTCTCTATTTGTCTGTCATCTGAGTTATAAAGATGATAAAGCACTCTTTCACAGCAGCACTCAAGAATTTTATGTACAATACACCAGAAATCACACATTAAGTGGCTGAAAACACTTGGGTTTTCGCCCTTCATAACCACTGACAATATGTGGGCATCTAAGTTTGTGATTGGACAACTTCCTGCATTATTACTCGTGTCATGGCTTATCAACCAGGATACTTAGTGGTGTTTATGAACATATTAAATGCTGATAAAAGCAGAAGAAGAGTAAGCCATATGTTCTTTTACTTTAGGTTTGAACAAGGCCAGCTGGTTGACGGCAGGTGTTGGGCTGTCTTTAGGCTTCTGCTGATCAGATTTGCCACAGGGACATGGAGTCCAGTCAGCACCACAGCTGGAGAAGCAGGAGCTGCTGCTTCCTGCAGGTTCTTGAGGTGGAGTGCATTCTGGTCCTCCTACCAGACAGTATCAATGTTGCTGCTGCTGAATATACATTTTTATCTCTCCAGGTTACTTGCAGATCTTAGGAAGAAAAATCTATTGTAAAGCGTACACTGTTTGTCCTCAAAGGACTGCCTGGCTGCAGACAAAGTGTAGCTGAAACATGTTACTGGACTTTGGCTGTACTCTTAGACATGGCCTCAGAACTGAGTCCACACCAGATTGTCCACACTGGATTGTGCCTTCAAGGGGAGAGTTTCACCCTGAAACTCATTTTCCCCTGCCTTGAGTGAGTCATCCTCTGGAAAAAGGATGAGAATCCACTAGGAATGCAGCACTCAGTTCCTGGGATACAGCACAGATGTGCTACCAGACCCAGAAGAATGCAAACCCTTGTTATGTGACAGAATCCATAATAAACCAGTGCTTCAGGATACTTCTGAGTCTTAGTTCCTACTGAGAAGAACAGCACAAAATGTAGAGTCCTACAGAATATTCTAGGAAGCAAAGAAGAAAAGATTCTGGAAAAAAAAAGTCATCTGGGAACTGATGTATGACAAGACTGGGGGATACAGAGGCAAGATAAACTAAAGCTGCAGAGGCTGAACTAAACTAACATGGTCAATTACCAGATAATGGCAACTACCAAACTTCTTATCTCAACTACTAACAATCTGGCTACAAATAGTAAAAAGAAACTTCATTAAAGTAATTTAATTTCCTTGGGAAGTTCTAAAAAACTAATATTAAAAAAGGGGCTCATGGTTAAAAGTAATTTTAAACAGTTGCAGCAACAGGGTGGAGGACTATTTTCCCAACAAAATGGTACTTTCTTCTCTGCTTCAAGGCTTCCTACCTTACCTACAAAAAACTGTTTGGTGAAAAATCCATTTTGTTCATTTGTTCCTGGAAAAGATATGTAAGCAGGCAGAGTGGGGGTCTGTACCATAGCCATCAGAAATCAGCAGGATTCCTGTGGTCTTTAAGTACCAGGGTTTGTGATGATACAGACCATCTCAGATAAGACCAAACAGTAGAGCTGGGAGAAGCAGAGAGGCTTTTGGGCACACAAATCATAATTAAGTACTGACTGAGTGTTTGAAAGCATCTTTGACATTTTCAGTTGCATTTTCTGGTCTAATGCAAGACATTATCTCTACAAACCTTGGATTAATGATATCCTTAAATTGTCACAACTTTGACAACACACCAAGCAAAAATAATGAACAAAACAAATAATGTTCAAAAACTACAGACCAGTTACAGAGCCAGCATGCTCCTAAATGTAAAGCCTGCTAAACTGATTTTCTTCCTTGCCAGAGTATATTCTGTGCTGGGTCACAAAGGTCCAGGGACATGAAGCTTAGTATCATGACCGATTTTCTGGTTTCATCAGAGTGACTGATATGAATACACAAATAGTTTTCTCTTATCACTTATTTCCCCACTCCCAATGTACAGCAGAATATGCAAGACTGTAAACATTTTAAATTGATTGCCTTTATCTCTAAACAAAGGACTTTGAGGAATATGTCTCTGTCCTGATATGTGTGGAAATGAAAGCATGGGGTCAATGCCAAACTAAAACTCTTTTTCACTAGATTGACAAAGGGGAATTTTTCCTGACAGAGACAAAATAGGAGTCATTCTGCTTACAGGATCAAACTGTTCCTGAATACAGTGAGGTGACTGACCATCTTTTTCTATCTGAACCGTGTCTGTGTACCTCAGCAGATAATTGGCATCACATAAATAAATACGGAGTTTTAAAAAGATGTATTGAGTTGACAGAATGAGTCTTAAACCAGAGAATAAAAAGAATGCATTCATTACACTGGCAGACTGGTTTGGTACCTCTCATGCAGAAGATGCTGCTAATCCTGATGAATATTCATTCTGAACAGGAGCCTGAAACAAAATGCATAAATTCACACCTCTCAAATAGGACATCTTTTGAAAGCCATCAAAATACAATATTCTCCACACATTTTTCCACTTTGGCTTGTCCCTTGTACTTCAGTTAATTAAACATTACCTGCACATGCCTATATGTACATAGCAAAGAAAACCCCTGTGTTCTCAAAGTTCAGACCTTGATACTAAGATTACACACATACCACTGGCACATGAACAAGAAGTATTCTTCTCCCCTTAACACACACTGTTCATACAGTAAAACACTTGCATTTCATGGCAACATAAACATCCTAGGGAAATAAAAGCACATATTTAGCATTTTATAGTGAGTAGCCTGGACTAGCCCCAAAGGTTTAGGGGCTAGTGCAGGCTCCACACTCTGATGTAGTCCCAGAAACAAAGCAAAAATCTCACAGGTCTTCACTGTTACTGGGAAGCCTGAAGACACAGTCTTGCGATCCAGAAGATCCTGGGGGTAAACTACAAAACATTCTTCTTCTGTGTGGAAAGAAGAATCTACTAGAGAAAGACTAAATTCCTGTATTGACTCCAATATTCCCAAATTGCTCAGCACAAAACATGATGGGCACTCTGAAACCCTTTTCCCTTTATTCCAGACCGTAAAGAGGAGTTTCCACCCAGTGCCTGTATACCATGTTCACCTTTCATCACACAGGCATTTCAATATGTCCTACAAATGCACAGTCTCAGATTCTCCTCTGGAAGAAGAGCAAGAGCTTGCAGAGGCAACAGTGTGTCTTCTGGTCCCTGTGACCTCAGACTTCTCTATCAAAAAATGCTCATATAAGATGTGACATGAGATGTGACAATGAACTGAAACTTGGAGAGGCTGCTGTCCACATTATCCACAGATAAGTGGTGGGACATGGTTTGTGAGATGTTGCTCCATTTCACTGGTCCAAACTCTGGGACTTTCAGGAAAAACTAGCATGACTACAGCAATTCCAGTGCAATAATACCAAGATGGACATCTTACTTCCCTCATTATCAGAAGAAAAGTCACCTTAGAACCCAGGAACTCAGGACAGATGGCTTTTTCTGTCAAGTCTGTTAACACAGTCCTCTTATCCAAAACTTACTCTAAAGTCAACTCAAAACTGGTGTTAGCAGGCCCTGGTGCAGTACATTCTATGTGGATTCCGAAGGAAGCATGCATCACCATTTTGCCCAGTGCAGTTGGAGTTACTTTCCTGGGTCACCCCACAAAGAGCACAGTGCAGTACCCATACAGTTTTGTGGATTTTGCAAAGATACTTGAACTCAGGGAAAAATCCCCAGACAAAAGGATTGTGACCTCTCTTCAGAGTGGCTTCCAGTGCTCTTCAGGGCAGAGACCATCTTTGTGTCTTGTACAGACTGAGAACATAGACTTAGCAAAATAGAAGCTTTGATCTAATTTCCTCCTTCACCTACATGCACTTGAACTGTTGCAGAGTACGTGAGGTAAAATCTCATCTGTTCAGGGTCTATTCAGAAGGACAAAGTAGTAATAACATTGGGACTCTGTGTTCAGGACAAAAGGACATAACCTCCCAACAGGGTCTCCTTCTCACTTTAAGAACCAAGTGACAAATGAAAGGAATATCTTTGTGTGAGTTTCTAAGAAGCTGCTGAGAGGGTCGAGCACTTTGGAAATGTAAAAAGAGGATTATGATGTTGAAATATTAGAATTGCTTCAATTAGGATAATCAGGAGATATTTTTCAAGCAACCATTGGGATTTTTGGAAAGGGTGGGGGGAGAAGAGAGAAAAAATCCCTATGCCAGCTTGTGAAATTGCTTTAATTGCATCATTACATTTTTTCTCCTTGCCTATTCCATCCACTCCATAGAGTATGGCCTTTATGACAAACATGAAGGGATTCAGTAACTTCCATTCCTCTCTAACCTCATTAATGTCACAGTAGGTCAACCATGGTAAAAACTACCTGCAGTCTCAACAACATCTTTACTACATTTGTTTCATATCTGAGTCAAAATTAGAATTAACTGCAAGGAGAAATTATGAAAGAACCCCACAGAACAAGAATACCCTAAAATGATCTCATGTTGTCACCCCTGGAGATCAATGGCAATGTTTTGCCTACCAACCTGATTCACAGACCTCCTTTACTTGGGCAAACATATCTTCTTAAAGGAGTAACAGTAGTTAGCCTCTGTATTGATTGGCTGGAGAAGGAATAAAGCCAGCTGCCAGTGGAGTTCAAATGCACTAGCTGCCAGCAAGTTCTACAGGACATGTGTCTGCAGGGAAGTGCAGCCTCCTCATCCTGTTCTCCTGCTTCCTTTGAAATGACATGTCATGTCATGGGAAGTTGGGTCAGGCAGCTAATGCAGGGGCAAACTTGTGTCATTTTAGCTGGATTGCCATAGGAACATGGCAAAAGAGAGAGGGAGAGTTGGGCTGCCAGCTCTGGCAGCAGAGCAGGCTGTGATCCTGGCTGACAGCAACCATGGGTTCATCTCCAGAGGATGTAGGACATGGCACACTTTCTCAGGCACAGGCTGTCCATCCTTTCCTTCTACTTGCTTGACTCCTTCTGAGCTGTCTCTTCTCCTGTCTCTAACTAATGCACAGCATGTCCATCTTCACTTGTTCTGCTCCTCAGCAGGCTGGTCAGCTGTAACTGAGGGGACAGGTTTAACCTTTCAGTGAACCTTAATGCTCAGCAAGAAAACTTGGAAATCAGTGCTGCATACACACAGTATGGGTTAAAACTGGGCAACTCCTCACACAACGGGAAAAGGTCACTCATGACCCCGAAGGCCACCCCTGTCCCAAATCCCAAAACTGGCTAACAAGCTTTTGGGACACTCTAGCTCCTAAGAAGGCAGTTGCCAAGGTGTGTTTGCCCGTTTGTTTTAATGTAAAGCAATGTCCTCCTTCTAGTCCTGTTGCTGGAAAAGGTTGGACTTTTTTTTTCCTGGATAACAAAAATAATAACATGGTGAAATAGACAACTTAGACAAAAAATTCAAGCCAAAATGCTTGTTATTTGGTAATATAATCTGTTCAGAACTGCTTAGGACAGAGTGTTGAGGTGACCTTGATAGGTGTACTAATAAAATTTTTCACTGCAATTGCAACAGAGACAGAAAAATAAAACCCTTTATAGGTCATGCTAGATGGTATCCACAGACAAATCATTGAACTGGCACAGGTTAACCCTGACTGATGGGTAAGGCAGGTTAACCCTGACTGATGGTACCAGCACATAACTTTCTCTGCTACAGGCTTGCTTCTAATTAACATAGTTGTATACTGGTGGAAGCTTGTGTGGAAAGTTCTCTTCACAACTGTTCACAACTGCTCACAAGGCATCTTCCAGCAAAAGTTTACCAGGGCAGTGGAATTGAAAGTGGAGATCTAACAGTAAAAATCAAGACAGAGCAACAGGACATGCTCGTCCTGCCAGGGGCTGTCCTGCCCTGTCTTCACAGCAGCAATGAATCACTGGAGACCTATCCCAACCATGCTTTAAAATTTATAAACTTGGAATGGGAAATTTCCTGTTTGTTCCCAGTCAATTTATCTGGCTGCTTTCCAAAGCTCTGGTCTGCTCCAGAGGTGATGCATTTTGTTGTTATTTTCAAGTTTAATTAGGTAACTGGAACCAAGTGCCAAAAATACCCTCTGCACAGAGCTCTTCCCAAAATAAAACCTGATTACTCTAATTAAGGGCCAGGTCTTGAGAGAATTTGCAATCCTCACACTATTTTCTGTCCATCTTTTCATTTGGGAGAATGAAAAAATAAGAAGTAGAGACAGAGTCAGGTGGAGGTATTTCTCAGTGGCACTCACTGGGTATCTGTCATCATCTAATTGTTTTTGGAGCTGCAGATGCTTCTGCAGCACATATCTTCAAATTTTCTTTGTGCACAGGGGTAGCTGAATAACCACTCATTTCCAATCAGCATTTCAATTTAATGTCTCTCTTGCAGGAGGCACTGTACACTGTATGCAGCTTCCTGAGAAATCAGGGAATTGGCAGCAATGTGATAGTGCCATGTCTTATACTTTACAGCTACCTAGTTCCCAACACCACTGCAAAACTACTGTAATTTTCAACAGCTTTTGACTGCCACGTTACTCACAAACTGTTGCATGGTTCAATTCAGCACTGTCTTGGAAAATTAGGGAGTACTCACACCTACAACAAAATGCACAGAAAGAAGGCCAGCAGTCTTCCCACTTATGTTGCTTAAATGGGACTTTCCACAATGAGAGATAAACCCAATCTTTTTCAGGAAAAGTCTGCACTGATACCTTCCTGGAAAGGTCCTGTCTTTTTCATGTCATGGAGGAAAGCCCTCAAGATAGAGAAGCACCTTTTTTCTATTTCTTGAAGTACCTTCCAAGTTTTATTGCTTTAAAAACAGAAAAAGAAGAAAGAAGAAAGAAGAAAGAAGAAAGAAGAA